>NC_029780.3:96441243-96466926 GCF_000817695.3 Arachis duranensis
GACTATTATATATTGCTGGAAAGCTCTGGATGTCTACTTTCCAACGCCGTTGAGAGCGCGCCATTTGAAGTTCTGTAGCTCCAGAAAATCCATTTCGAGTGCAGGGAGGTCAGATTCCAACAGCATCAGCAGTCCTTTTTGTCAGCCTTTTTCAGAGTTTTGCTCAAGTCCCTCAATTTCAGCCAGAAATTACCTGAAATCACAGAAAAACACACAAACTCATAGTAAAATCTAGAAATGTGAATTTAACATAAAAACTAATGAAAACATCCCTAAAAGTAGCTTAAACTTACTAAAAACTACCTAAAAACAATGCCAAAAAGCGTATAAATTATCCGCTCATCAGGCATGTCATCATAGTTGTCAAAATTGAACCGATAATCGAACCAATCAGGTTACTAGTTTACTAGTTTAATTGGTGGTCACTGGTTGAACCGATTAACTCGGTTCCATATAAGTAAAGAATAAAAAATCATAAAAAGCTTAAAATTAAATTTTAAAAAATATATCTTTACTAATATTTTAAGAACAATCAATTCTCAATAAATTATAATCAACAAGTTATAATTCGATTATTAATTATTATTAAATAATTATATAAAATTTTAGAATTTTTCATAATAAATACTTTTAATTTCATTTTGATATTAAATCAACTATTTTAATTTGTATGTTTATAATTAAAATTAAAATAAATTAAATAGAAGTAAACTATTTGATGAAATATTTTTATATGTATTATGATTTGCATATATGATAATAAGAAGCACAACAATTTGGTGGTTGTTCATGTATGTTGTATTCCAAAAGAAAAGGGTTTGAATCTTATTCAATTCATTTTGGAAAAAAGTTCCAAAATCATAAGCATTGCAGCAGGAGAACTTTTAGAATGGTGGGACACTAAAAGAACATGCATTACACAAGCGTTGGATCATAGTGGACTTGTAGAATACTAGAACATTGTAGAGCATTGGAGCACGGTGAACTTGCAAAGTAGTGGAGCACTGAAGGAACATGCAGTACACAAGCATTAGATCATGGTGGACTTGCAGAATACTAGAGCCTCGTGGAGCAATGAAGGAATATGCGGTACACAAGTATTAGATCACGGTGGACTTGCAAAATACTAGAGCACCATAGGTTCACCTACATCTGTGACCCGAGCAGTTCGTTCGGTTTAGTTTTTACTGGGTTTGATTGATTTGTGCCAGTTCTTTACCTGAAATGGTCCTAGCCTTTGACTGGATCGATTTAGGATCTGGTTCATCAATTTTTCAATCGAATTAGCTATTCTAGTCCAGTTTTAACAACTATGCATCTCCTAGAGATGAGCTTACCCGCATTATCTACTATTGCAATGCCTTTAACCTTTTGGGATGTGGTAGTCTTAACTGCGGCACATCTCATTAATCGCATACCAACTCCTAATTTAAATAACAAATCACCATATGAGTTGTTATTCAACATCAAATCTGATTATCATAATTTTAGAATTTTTGCTAGCACTTACTATCCATTACTTAGACCTTATAATAAATCTAAACTTGATCTTAAATCTCATAAATGTATTTTTATTAGATATGCTAACAATTCCAAAAGTTTTAAATTCTTGTCCCCCTATGGTAGAATATATATAACTAGGCATGCTATGTTTGATAAAAATTCTTATCCTTACAAAGAATTATTTGTGCACTCTAATTTATTTAACACAAAAGAGACTCAAAATACTACTCTTGGATGGTATAAGTTCTTCCTTGCAACCTATATCTGCTACCTTACCTTAAAAAGATAACATGCATTTGCAATCTAATAACACTAAGTCACTAACACTCATTATTCACTGTTTGTTGATCATGATTCTATTACTACTACTCACCCTAGTTTTGTCCCAGAAGATAACTCTTTTAATAATTTAGTGCCAATTTCTAGCATTGAAATTTGCTTACCCCCTATTAATCAATCAACTTTTGATCAACCTCTACTAGAACCTCTATATTAATACTAAATAACCTCCAAAAATTAATAATCTATCATATGCAAATAAAGTCTAAAATTGGACATCTTAATCCAAAAGCCTTACAACTATTCCTCCACAAGAAGTGCAACCACCCAAAAATTCTATTGCTGTATTGGCCATTTCTCACTACAAGGAGGCCATACTTGAAGAATTTAATGCTTTAAACAAAAATAAGACATGGAGTCTTGTCGCTAAATTTTCAAATGCTAAGATAATTGACTGCAAATTAATTTACACCATCAAGACTCCCTGATATACAAATTTAAAAATATAAAGTTAGATTAGTAGTACAAGACTTTCACCAATCTGAAGATTTTTTTTTGAACAAGTTTTCTCTCCTATTATATGACCAACAACTATTAGAATTATCCTTAATATAGCTTTATCTCATGATTGAGTTATTAGACAGCTAGACTTTAACAGTATTTTCTTAAATGGAGACTTACATGAAACTATTTACATGTATCAAATAATTGGCTTTTCTAGAGATGCTAAAGCTAATCATGTTTGAAAACTGAATAAATCTGTTTGTGGACTAAAACAAGCTCCTAGGTAATAGTTTTTTAAAATTAAGTGGAATTTTGCATGTTTTTTTATCCTAGTAGTACTAAGTTAGATACTTCACTCTTTGTTAAAAATAGACCAACTTATTTTTTATATATTTTATGTTGTGTAGATGATATTATTTTGACTAGTAATGATCCAAATTAATGTTATGATACAGAAATTGAATACGGTATTCACATTAAAAAATTTTGGCAATTTGTCTTATTTTCTTGGAACTGAAATTCATAGAATAGAGTCAGGACAATTATATCTTTCTAAAAAAATACATACAAAATTTGCTTTCAAAATTAGGGATGAATGAAGCCAGTCCCATGTCCACTCCAATGATATTCTCTTTGCAACTTCTATCTATTGGCTCTAAAAAGTTTGATGATCCAAAATTGTTTACATGAGTAGTTGGTACTCTTTAGTTTATGACTATTACTCATCCAAATTTAAGATTTGCAGTTTGAAAGTTGAGCCAATTTATGCATAATTCCTTGTTGGATCACTAGAATATTGAGGAATCTCTAAGGCACTAAAGATCCTAGTTTGATCGTGCATAAGTGCACAGACAGCAGACTTTATGGCTTCTCAGATTCTGATGGGTTGTAGATTTAGAAGATTGCAGGTCAATTTTTGGATATTGTGTTTAGTTGGGCACTAACTTGATCTCATGGTCTTGTAGAAAGAAAACAACCATTTCTAAGTCATCCATAGAGGCAGAGTTTTGTAGCTTGGTAACTTGTGAAGCAGAAATAATTTGGGTGAAGAATTTCTTACATAAGTTGAAAATTAATTTGATAAACTCCCACCATCTTCTGTGACGATATGAGAATTGTCCTTCTCATGGCAAACCCTGCAAAATCCCAGATTTTTTTTTGAGAAACTAGATAATAATTTATTTATGATTTATTATATTTATTTAATATTATATTTTCAGAGATTTTTTATACATAAATTAGGCAATTTCTTATTTATAATTTAAAGTTTTAGTAATTGAAAAGTAATGAGAATTTTATATGCTTTAATTTGAATATTAAGCTTTTGAACCTTAATTTATAAATAAAGAAAAATTAATTTAATTATCTCTAATTTTTATTGAATTAGTAATTATTTGAAAATAAATTTACAAGTTGAAAAAAATAGTATTTAAAGATAATTATTTTGTATTTAAATTGATTTTAAATTGTTACTCTCTCATTTTATTTTATTAAAATTACTACACTATCTTAATCCCAAAATTCCCAAAAACTAACTCTAATTTACCACCACAAACCCTAACCCCTAACACACCCACTCCCTCACTAATAGTCGCCACTCACCCCCAATACCCTCACCCAACAAAATGAAGAAAGAAAAGAGAAGGGGGACAACAAGAGAGCTGAGAGAAGAAAGGGAGAAGAAGGGAGGGATGTCCCGCCATCACTGCCGCCTCGTTGGAGCTCGCGATTGAGCTGCCGCCATGCGTTGCCATCGTCATCGAGAAGAGGGAGAGAAAGAGCCACCACCACCGCTACCCTTTACTGTCGTTGAGAAGCGTCGCTGGTGCGCGAAATTGAACTCCGCACAACTGAACTGGCAAGTGCACCGGGTCGTCCAAGTAATACCTCAAGTGAGTGAGGGTCGAATTCCATGGAGATTGTCGGATTGAGCAAGCAATGCCTATCTTGTAAATCTTAGTAAGACGATTAGAAAAGATGGTTATTTGTTTGAAGGCATAAACGAAATAGTAAAGAATAAAATACCAGATTAGTATAAAACCAATGACAGATATTCAGTTAAGGCTTTGGAGATGCATATTCTTGCCGGATTAACTTTTCTTACTGTCTACTTTAATAACGAATGATTCATTCAATGGTAGCTGTAATTGACTAACTCATATAGCATCCTCATCAAGTTAGTCTCTTCTAAACCATAGCAGTCCACCATATCTGAGCAACTCATGTAGCATCCTCATCAAGTTAACTCATGGCTTCCCACTATAGCCGAAGGTGAAGCACTAAGCAATCCACTCCCCTTCGCGATCCTACTCAAAATGCCACAGACAAGGTCGAATCTTCCAGATCAGGGAACGCTGCTTCTCAGACTCTAGCCTTAACGCCACAGAGACCTTACTAACCCACGGTCAACGGGACTTTCACATATCTAAAGGCACCCATGCACGCTCTTGGAATCTGTAGTGCACTCTCTAGCTGTGGTTCAATGCTATCTAGGTCAGGACTCACACGGAACCCATGTAGAATAAGGATGATTGTCACTGTTCATCCTTAATTCATGAGATGGAGACTGAAAATGTACAAGATAATAGAATTAAACATGTATTGAAATAGAAACAGTAATATTATTAATCCATGAGAATCAGCAGAGCTCCTAACCCTAACTTAGGAGGTTTAGTAGCTCATACTTTACAGAAAATAATGGCAAAATGTACGAATGGACAAAGATCCCTAACAGTGGTTATTTTCATTCTATATAGACTAACCTAATAGCTAAGAAGTACAAAAAATATGACTGACTAGACTAGGGGTGCGAAAATCCATCCTTGGGCCCACTTTGGTTGAGTACTTGGGCTGAGCTTGGCGTCTAACTTGAGAAATGGGCATTGAACGCCCATTGAGGGTTGATTGGCACTGCCTTATGCTTTGATGGGCATTGAACGCCCCAAAGGGTGTGGTTCTTGGGCGTTCAACGCTGACTTCTCTCCTTGGGGCGTTGAATGCCAACAAGGGGGTAGCTCCTTTGCGTTCAACGCCCAATATGGGCAGGCTCCTTTGAGAAAAAGTATAGATCGTTATATAATGCTGAAAAGCTCTAAAAGTTATCTTTACAACGCCGTTAAGAGCGCGTCATTTGGACCTCTGTAGCTCGAGAAATGCTCGTTTGAATACATGGAGGTCAGAATCTGATAGCATCTACTACGATTTCCTTGTCTCTGAATCAGACTTTGCCAAAGCTCCTCAATTTTAGCTAGAAATTACCTGAAATCATCATAAAACACAACAACTCAAAGTAGAATCAAAAAATGTGAATTTTGCACTAAAACCTATGAAAATATAATGAAACTTAAACAAAACATAACTAAAACAGTATGAAAATGATGCTAAAAAGCGTATAAAATATCCGCTCATTAGAATACCAAACTTAAACTGTTGCTTGTCCCCAAGCAACCAAAAATAAATTAGGATCAGAAAGAAGAGAATGATGCAATAAATCTCAGAGTTTTCAATGAAGCTCAGTTCCAATTGATGAGCGGGACTAGTAACTATTTACTTTTGAATAGTTTTGGCATCTCACTATTCTTTGAAACTCAGAAGTGTTGGTGTCTTTATGTGAGTCTTATGGATTAAACTGATTTATATTGAATGAATGTGATTATTTATTTGATTTAATTTTTGATTACTTGAATTGGCATCCGGTTGTTGATGAAAATTATTTTGGAAAGCTGATTTGAATGTTTATACTGAAAAGTGGTTTTATGTTGGAAATTAGATTTTCATATAATATTTATATTGAGAAAGGGGTTTTGTGTTGGAAATCTGACTTATATATTTATATTGAGTAATGATTTGATTTTAAAATTGTTGGAAAGAGTTTGAGAATTGTAGTTTGGATGGAAACCTTGAAAGGTGGTAAAATCCGGGTTTTAGGGGAAGTGCTATCAAAATTTTCTTAAAAATTAGATACTTTGTTTGAAGTCTTATTTGGAAAACTTGGGTTAAAGAATTATTTTTATTTGATTTTTATTAATTATGGAAATGATTGTATTTTTAGGGTGTTTTTGATGAATTTTAAAGTAAGTGTTCCAAAATAAGTGATTATGTTTCAACTGAGATTTTGATTGGAAAGTAAAAATAGTTTGAATCTTTTTGGGAAGAGTTTTTTTTTTTAAAATTTAAAGTGAAGTTAAAGTTAGTTTTGGAAAAATTGGTTAAACAAATAAGTTTGTTTGATTACTTTTAGTTAAAGAGTTATGTTTTGAAAAGTATTTAGTGAATTTAAAATATTTGATTTTGATTTGGCGCTATGAATTGATTTCTGAGTCTCTTGAGAATGTTTTAAACTTAGAAATGAAATTGAAATTGGTTATGGGAATTTGGTCAGATCTGAATTTCCTCCAAAAGGACCTTTTGTTATTTTAAATACGGAAGGATATAACCCAGTTATGGTCTCTCCTTTCAAAACCAAAAATATAGATGAAGCAGTCGCCCCAAAAGATATCAAAAATCTTATTTAACAGGCAAATTACACCAATAGGTTTTTACAATGTATGGGTGACAACCTTTCATCTTTAGGAACTCTTTTGTCTTCAAAAAATATCCATGAAACGTCTATTTCCAAAACTATTGAAAAATCCCTTTTCAAACCTTTTAAAATGAGTAGCAAAGCAAAACAAAGTCTTAAAACCTATATTTTAAAACAACAATCTAGTGATTTAGAAGTCATGCAAAAGATCGATCAATTTCTAAATCGTCTTACTACTGTCCCTGAAACTCCTACAAACTCTGGTGAATCTACCTCTTGCATTCAAAATCGCTCATCCAAAGCCATTAATGCCCTTGGCCATGATTTCAATGAATCTTCCTCCGAGCAAAGTGATGATTCGGGCAAGTCATCTCTCAAAGTCAGCCCTATTATGACCAACTTCTATTTCCAAAACTATTGAAAAATCCCTTTTCAAACCTTTTAAAATGAGTAGCAAAGCAAAACAAAGTCTTAAAACCTATATTTTAAAACAACAATCTAGTGATTTAGAAGTCATGCAAAAGATCGATCAATTTCTAAATCGTCTTACTGCTGTCCCTGAAACTCCTACAAACTCTGGTGAATCTACCTCTTGCATTCAAACTCGCTCATCCAAAGCCATTAATGCCCTTGGCCATGATTTCAATGAATCTTCCACCGAGCAAAGTGATGATTCGGACAAGTCATCCCTCAAAGTCAGCCCTATTATGACCAACTATCTAACCAAGTGGAAGGGTTTAACCAAACCCTCTGCATATGGTTATAATCGAGTATCAACACCGGATCTAGCTCTCGAAGAAAGAGAACTAGGTTTTGTCAGCTTCAATGCCAATAATGTCTATGAATAGAACATAGATGGCAAAACCGAATATAATATCATGAGTATGCTTCAGCATATGACAATGGTAGGCACAGCCTACCAAGCTACCCATGAAACTTCTAAAGAAGCAATAGCCAATGTTATTGTTTCTGGGTTCAGTGGTCAACTCAAAGGATTATGGGATAACTACCTTTCTGATAGCCAAAAACACTCAATCTTTTCTACCATAAAAGTCAATGATCAGAACGAACCCGTCATTGAAGACGACAGGGAACCTATCTCTGATGCTGTCAACACCTTAATATTTACCATAGCAAGCCACTTCATAAGCGATCCATCTCTTTGGAAAGATCAATCTGCTGAACTGCTTTCCAATCTCAGGTGCAAAACTTTGTCTGACTTTCGATGGTATAAGGATACCTTTCTTACTAGGGTCTATACCAGAGAAGACAATCAATAACCTTTCTGGAAAGAAAAATTCCTTGCTGGACTCCCCAAATTCCTAGGAGATAAAGTAAGGGACAAAATTCGTAGCTTAACCCCAGACAGGATAATACCATATGACGAGTTAAGTTATGGTCAAATCATTTCTTTCATCCAAAAGGTTGCTCTGAAGATTTGTCAAGATGATAAAATTCAAAGGCAACTTGCTCATGAGAAAACCCAAAATCGTATCGATCTGGGAACTTTCTGTGAACAATTTGGTCTTCCTACTTGTCATCCAAGGAAATCTAAAAGACCATCCAATCGAAAAAAATTAAACCTATTCCTGAAAAGAATTTCAGAAGATCCAGAAAAGGTTTTCAAAAACCTAAAAATGAAAAAGGTTTCTAAAAGAATTTCCAAAACCACCCACGGAAAAACCCCATTATTTGCTATACATGTAAGAAACCAGGACATATTAGCAAATACTGTCGGTTAAAAGAAAAGATTAATAATCTAAACTTTGATCCTCTTATTGAAGAACATATTAATAATCTTTTGATAGAAAATTCTGATGATGATTCTGACCCAGAATTTTCGGATGATATCAATAACATCCAAGTAGATGACATTGAATCATCCTCAGATTCAGATGTCAAGCAAATTAATATTTTTTCCAAAGATCAAGATCTCTTATTTGATGCTATTGAGGCTATTGACAATCCAGAACAAAAGAAACACTTTCTTTTGAAATTGAAAAGATCTTTGCAAAAGGAGAAAAAACCCAAAAATTTAGTCCTTAACAATAAATATGACGTCAAACTTATTTTCAAAAAATTAGAAAAACAAGTTATTCATCCCATAACCATCCAGGATCTCCAAACAGAGGTTAACAACCTTAAGAGGGAAATCCAGGAAATCAAAAGAAATCAAGACGATCATCGAATCATTCTTTCGTAGATAATGCAACAAGAAGAGTCTGATGATGAAGAACTTGATTCTCTTTTAAACCAAACTGAGTGTTCTAAGAAACAAGAAAATAAAATTTCTAATGACAATGAGGGAAAAGAAATTTTGGAGAGCTTACAAGGGATCTCTCAGAGCTTCTCTCACTAACTTCTCTCTATGTTTGTAAAACTGAAGGGTGCCTTACAATGAGAACGAGGCCTCCTTTTATAATTGAAAGTTCTACTGTTTCTACAGTACAGGTTATGTTAACCGGTACTATTTCTACAGTACAAGTTGATGCAATTTTTTGTTCTTACGGGTTTTGAGATTAGAATCTAATCTTCTCTTAGGTTTATTCCAAAGCAATCGTCTTCATTTTGATTGTAATCACTTGATGACTCTATTGATGAAGTAGGATCTTCTTTATGTTTTTTATCTTCTTTGATCATCTGTATGACTTGTTGAAGATGTTTTGCTAAGGTTCCTTTTGATTGGGCTCCTACAAGGGCTGCTGCAATTTGGGCTTTCTGGTTGAGGAATATTAATTCTTCATGGTCAAATGGTTTGGTGAACTTAGGCTGTTCGTTGAACCATTTTCAAACTTTGTCCAGGTGAGCCATGGTTGCATTAAACTGAGACCACCATTTGACATAGGCATTTCTTTGAAGCATAGGTGGTGTCTTTGGGTGTTCTTGTTTGCCATACCTGTACTGCCATGAGAATACCCAGGCCAGGAAAAATACAGAGAAAAATTGAAGATCTACAGGAACGCTTGTTTTCCGTTGGTCAAATTTTTTGGTGAAAATTTTGAACCCCTCATCGGCAGGTAGGGGCAATATTTCTAGTAGAGGTCTAAAGTAATTCCACCATTGGGAAAACCAGTTTGGGAAAAGATAAGTAGTATTTTTCTTGAAATAAATAAGCCAAGAATGCCTATTCTGATTGTTTTGTAACCAAAATTCTCTTGTCCAGGCATCTACATAATCCCAATAAGAATATCCTATTGGGTCAAAAGGTTGAGAAAATTTCTTAGTGTTGTTTGGATTTCTACCAAATTGGGTAGGGGTAAGTACTTTTAGGATTTGAATGGTCGAATGAGATATGTTGGCGGTATCTTTGGGGTCTTTGTAGTGTTTTATTGAGACTGAGTCTGAATCTACTAGTATGAACTCATAAAACTGTCTAGTTTTGTTTAAGACTGCTGGTCTAAAATAGAATCCTGGTGGAAAGACTTTAGAGATAACTTTAAAAGGTGATTTTTTCAAAAATTCAGGTTCCATTAAGAGGACAGATGAGAACTTGTTTTTCGAAATGTATATGGACTGTTGTTTTGGTTAGGTGTTTAAGGGCTGGGTTTGGATTGATTGAGGTAGTTTTGCTTGGGCAATTGTTTTTCCTTTTGGGTCATTGCAAACGGTTTTTTGAGCTGTCACATATATCAGCCCAGGATTTTTTATGGAGTTTTGATAGGCCTGCATCTTGTAAGGCCAACAAGGTCTGGATTGGCAAGGCATAATCTGGCTTTGTTTGTTTGGCTGTTTGACTACTTGGGGGTTGAGTAGATGACTCAACTATATTTTTTTGGCAAAAATTTATTTTGATGCTAGATTTTTGACATCATTTTGTAACACTTTTTTAGCCGATTTGTAATCTACTCAGACTAAAAATTTTTGGTTGAGTAAGTCAGATTGAAATTTTGTGATGCATAAAACAATGGCTAAATTTTCTTTTTTGATTGTGGAATAGTTTTGTTGAGTACTATTCCAATGTTTGGATGTAAATGCAATGATACATTATTTATCATGCAATTTTTGTTTTACGATACCCCCATATCCTAAATCTGATGCATCTGTTTTCTCTATCTTGAATGCATGAGGGACAGGTAGGTAAAGGCAAGGAAGATTGCGGACTTTGGTTTTAAGAAATCTGATAATATCAGAATGTTTGTCTGTCCATGGTGGAGGATTTTTCTTAAGCCTATCATGGAGATGCTTAATGAGATTGTTAAGATTTAGGATGAAATTCGAGACATAATTGAGACATCCTAGGAACCTCTGGACCTGAGGTTTATCAAGGATATAATCTACAAACTTTTCTGTAAATAAAATTGATCTTTCAATTGGAGTTATTGTTCCTTGAAAAATCATATGACCAAGAAAACAAATTTTTGTCTGGAAAAGAATAATTTTTTATTTAGAGACAGCAAGTCCGTTTTTTTGGATGATGTACATAAAAGTTTTAACATGCTTGAAAGGTTCATCTATTGTAGAGCCTGTCTGTTGTTCATTCTGTTGGGTGTTACTTTTTCTGCTTAAATGTTAAGTTGTGGAAATGAGAAATAGAGAAAATCAGAGAGCTTTTAGGGAGGAGAAGGGGCTTTGTAGTCAAGCTCTAGATAACTTTAAGAAGTTGGAATAGGATCATTTTTACACTTTGTGGATAATGGTGCGGTGATTTAACAACCACAGACTAACCGGCAAGTGCACCGGGTCGTACCAAGTAATACCTCAAGTGAGTGAGGGTCGATCCCACGAGGATTGATGGATCAAGTAACAATGGTTGATTGATGAGCTTAGTCAGGTAAACAGAAAAGAGTGTTGGATGTTCAAAAAGCATTGAACAATCGTGTAGAAACTAAAATAGTAATAAATGGTTTGGAAATAAAATATAGAGAAAATAGTTAAGGTTTCAGAGTTATCTATTTTTCCGGATTAACTTTTCTTACTAACTATTTTAATCATGTAGGATTTAATTTATGGCAAACTATATGTGACTAGACCCTAATTCCTTAGACCTTTTTAGTCTCCTCTAAAATTCATCAACAGCCAATTCCTTGGTCAATTAATTCTGATTAGAGGGTGATGATCAAATTCCAGTTTATGTGCCACAAAAACTCTAATTACTCAAATAAGTAAAGAGCTTTTCCAAGTTATACAAGAACTCAAATAGAAAGAGGGTCATACTTTCGTTCCACCCAAATTCATAAGATGAAGAGTGAAAATAATTCTTAAATTATAAATCCATACATGAATTAAAATAGAAAAAGCAATAAAATCAATCCATACAAATAGACAAAGCTCCTAACCTTAACAGTGGAGGTTTAGTTGCTCATGGTTCAGATAGAAAATAAGGATTCAGGTAAAATGTACTGAGTTCCAATATGATGGCCTCCAAACTTAACTAATGGAATCCCTTTTAAAAATTAAATTTGAATTTAAATTAAAATTAATTATAACAATCATCAAGTCTTCAATTGATGGATGGGGACCACTTGATTCCTTCACTCTGCAGCCTCTGATTTGTGCTTTTCAGGCTGAAAATTGGGTCAAAAGCAGCCCAGAAATCACCACCAGTGTTTTCTGCATGTGGCGCATGTCACGCGTACGCGTCGATAGTCTTTTCCGCATGTCACGCGTACGCGTCAAGTACGCGCACGCGTCGCTGTGCAAATCTTCAAATCACGCGTATGCGTCATCCACGTGCACGCGTTGCCATGGAAAGCTCCAAATCACGCGGACGCATCAGATACGCGTACGCGTTGCTCCTCGCTAGTTTTCTCCTTTGATTCTTATGCTGCAAAAACTCCATCAAATCCAGCTGAATTCTACCTAAAATAAATAGAAATGCACAAGACTCAAAGTAGCATCCATAGTGGCTAAAAGATAATTAATTCTTAATTAAACTCAACAATTTAAGTACAAATTCACTAGGAAAAGATAAGAAAGATGCTCACGCATCACAACACCAAACTTGAACTGTTGTTTGTCTTCAAGCAACCAACTAATATAGGCTTAGGATGTGAATTTGCATGAGAATGAGAGTTCGATTAAGCTCATGTCTCTTCTTATAGTGGGGTTTATAACTGCAATCCTAAATAGGTTTGGCATCTCACTCTCCTTTGAATCAAAAAGATGTCATTGTCATTTGGAATTAGAATCCGGATAATATTATGAATTCTCTGATCTTTATATTTTAATTTAATCCTTGAACACAGCAAAATTTACTTTAATTAATTTTTCTTTGGTTCTTTTCACCTTGAGCCTAGCCGTGACTTTAAAAGTTTTGTCTCAAGGGTTACTTGACCCAGAAACACCACAAGCACTTAACTGGGGAACTCTCTTTGAGTTCTGATTTTTTTCTTTCAGTTACTCTTAGACAGTAGTGCTCAAAGCCTTTGGCATACTCTGTTAAACGCACTTGGTCTCGACTCTAAGTGTTCTATCTCAAGGATTACTTGACACAATCAAACCATAAGCATGTGACTAGGGAAACAACTCTTTGAGCTTTTAATCATGTCTGACCTCCCTAGTCATTGATGCTCAGAGCCTTGGACCTTGCTTTTATAGTTTCTTTTTCTTTTGCTGTTTCTTTTGCTTCAAGGATTAAAATTTTTTTGTTTCAGAGAAGTCATAATAATTCTCTAAATTCTTGTTCCTTGTACATCAACATTCCTTGATTCAAATTCAAATATGCACTGTTCATGTCATGCATTCAGAATCACAGAAAATACCACCATATTTAAGTAAATAAGACTACTCTTAAATATAACTCAATTTCTCATGCAATACATCACTTCTTTTTTCTTTTGAATTCAAGCTTTAGTGAGTAATACATGAGACAATTTTTTTTTGTTAAAAGTACTAAAGATTATGCAAGAAATCAAAGCAACAGAAAATAGAAGATAACACAATAAGAACGGAGGAGAAATAGAATGAAAGGAACTCAACCACCTCAGTTATGCTAGTGGTCATCTCATTCCTTTATGAAGAACATTCTTCTCCCTTTGGTGCTAGACAAAAAAGCCATAAGCGAAGCGTCAACACCAAACTTAAAGGTTTGCTTGTCCTCAAGCAAAGAGAAACTGCAGATAGAGAGAGACATAAAAGCAATTTATATGATGAAAGAAGAATAAAAAATAAAAGAACAAGAGAGAATTAGGATTTGGGAGGTGGATTATTTGAAATCAGACACTGAGGTGGTTCAATTGGGCGTCGCATGCGACGTGTCTGCGTGAGGCACGCATATGCGTGGATCGCGCGAAATCGCGTACGCGTGGATGACCAGGATAGGAAAATGACGCGAAGGCGTTAAGGAAGCATCCACGTGGTAAGGTTTGTACGTCCAACATAGTTCCAGCCCCACACCAGCATAACTCTCTAACTAAACACCTTTTACGCCATTTTTACTCATCCACGCGTGCGCGTGCTTGACGCGTACATGAAGTGCCAAAATCGCAAATGACGCGTACGCATCATGGAAGCGTACGCGTGAGCCAATTTGTGCGCCAAGAACACTTCCTGCTCCCCTCCCATGCAACTTTCTGTTCACTTTTTATTTTTCACGCACACACATATGACGCGTACACATCAGCGACGCTTGTACGTCGTGTGCTCGTTTTTTTTTAATATTCGGTCTCTGTTCTAAGATAGCTGCACGATCAAAAAAATAGTAAAAACTCAATAAAAATCAAATAAGTAAGAAAACTACTACTACGAAAAGTAACTAAGGATATAAAATTATCGGGTTGCCTCCTGACAAGCTCTCTTTTACTATCACTAGCTTGACGGTCAGCTCCTCTAAGGAAGAGGATCATAGGGGCTCAGCTCTTCACCCCTTACTTTGAACTTCTTTCCTGTGTCTCCATAACGTAGCTCAATATGCTCTAGAGAGAGAATTCTGATTACTGTATAATCCATATGCAGACTTCATATGCAGACTTTATAGATTTGTCTTCCATCTGTAATGCTATCTTTGTGGGTTATGCCTCTTGGATTTACAGCTTCTTCATCACAGATAAGGGCATTAAATTTATGCTTGTCCCCAGATCACATAGGACTTTCTCAAAGGTTGTGCTCCCAATGGTGCATGGAATTTGAAAGCTCCCTGGATCTGACATCTTTCTTGGCAAGTTATTCTGAATAACAACACTACATTCTTTAGTCAGGACTACTGTCTCATCTCCCTTTAAACGCTCCTTCTTTGACAACAGCTCTGGTACACAAAATTATGATACACACTTTTCTCACAACTCTACGCAGCTGACCAGCAAGTGCACTGGGTCGTCCAAGTAATACCTTACGTGAGTAAGGTTCGATCCCACAGAGATTATTGGCTTGAAGCAAGCTATGGTCCTCTTGTAAATATCAGTCAGGCGGATTCAAATGGTTATGAGATTTTAATGATTAAAAAAGAAATAAAACATAAAATAGGATAGAGATACTTATGCAATTCATTGGTGGGAATTTCATATAAGCGTATAGAGATGCTTTGTTCCCTCTGAGCCTCTGCTTTCCTATTGTCCTTATCCAATCATGCGTACTCCCTTCCATGGTAAGCTGTATGTTGGTGGATCACCGTTGTCAATGGCTACCATCCGTCCTCTCAGTGAAAACATATCCGCTACGGTTTCTCGCATGGCTAATCAGATATCGGTTCTCGATCATGTCGGAATAAGATCCATTGATCCTTTTGCACACTGTCACTACGCCCAACAGTCACGAGTTTAAAGCTCATCACAGTCATCCCATCCCAGATCCTACTCGGAATACCACAGACAAGGTTTAGACTTTTCGGATCTCAAGAATACTGCCACAGAATCTGATCTCACGGAATGGAAGGCTCTGTTGTCAGGAGAGGCAACCATGCGTCATGAACCAGGAGGCCAAGAGATACACACTCAAGCTCTTGCAGATAGAACGGGGGTGGTTGTCAGGCACGCGTTCATAAGGGAGGATGATGATGAGTGTCACGGATCATCACATCCATCAGGTTGAAATACGAGTGGATATCTTAGGACAAGAATAAACGTGAATTGAATAGAAAAATAATAGTACTTTGCATTAATTCATGAGAAACAGCAGAGTTCTACACCTTAATCTATGAGGTGTAGAAACTCCACCGTTGAAAATACATAAGTGATGAAGGTCCAAGTATGGCTGAATGGCCAGCCCCTAAAACATGATCAAGAGATCAAAAGTGATCCAAAGATATTCTCAAAAAATGATCTAAAGATATGAATACAATAGTAAAAAGTGCTATTTATACTAAACTAGTAAACTAGATTTACAGAAATGAGTAACTAAGTGTAGATAGTGTAGAAATCCACCTCCGGGGCCCACTTGGTTTGTGTTTGGGCTGAGCATTGAAGTTTTCACGTGCATAGGCTCTTCTTGGAGTTTAAACGCCAGTTTGGGCGTTTAACTCCAGCTTTGTTGCTAGTTCTGGCGTTTTACACCAAAAAAGGGTCTCTGGTGGGCGTTTGGACGCCAGTTTGGGCCATCAAATTTCGGGCAAAGTATGGACTATTATAAATTTCTGGAAAGGCCAAGATGTCTACGTCTCAACGCAATTGAGAGCGCGCCAATTGGGTATCTGTAGCTCCAAAAAATCCACTTCGAGTGCAGGGAGGTCAGAATCCAACAACATCTTCAGTCCTTTCTTAGCCTCTGAATCAGATTTTTGCTCAGGTCCCTCAATTTTAACCAAAAAATACCTAAATTCACAGAAAAACACACAAACTCATAGTAAAGTCCAGAAATGTGATTTTTTCATAAAAACTAATAAAAATATACTAAAAAGTAACTAAAACATATTAAAAACTATGTAAAAACAATGCCAAAAAGCGTATAAATTATTCGCTCATCAAAACACCAAACTTGTTGCTTGTCCCCAAGCAACTAAAAACAAAGTAGGATAAAAAGAAGAGAATATACAATAAATCCCAAAATATCAATGAAGCTTAGTTCTAATTAGATGAGCGGGACTTGTAGCTTTTTGCTTCTGAATAGTTTTGGCATGTCACTTTATCCTTTAAAATTCAGAATGATTGGCATCTATAGGAACTCAGAATTTGATTCTCCTAGTTCAGTATGTTGATTCTTGAACACAGCTACTTATGCATTTTGGCTTTGACCCTAAGCATCTTATTTTCCAGTATTACCACCGGATACATAAATGCCATAGATACATAACTGGTGAACCTTTTCAGATTGTGACTCAGCTTTGCTAGAGTCTCCAGTTAGAGGTGTCCAGAGTTCTTAAGCACACTCTTTTGCTTTGGATCACGAATTTAACCACTCAGTTCCAAGCTTTTCACTTGGACTTTCATGACACAAGCACATGGTTAGGGACAGCTTGATTTAGCCGCTTAGGCCATGATTTTATTCCTTTGGGCCCTTCTATCCATTAATGCTCAAAGCCTTGGATCTTTTTTACCCTTGCCTTTTGGTTTTAAGGGCTATTAACTTTTTCTGCTTGCTTTTTCTTTTTCTTTTTTTTCCCTTTCTCTTTTGCATTTTTTTTGCAAGCTTTTTCTTTTTCACTGCTTTTTCTTGCTTCAAGAATCAATCTCATAATTTTTCATATTATCAATAACATTTCTCTTTGTTCATCATTCTTTTAAGAGCCAACAATTTTAACATTCATAAACTTCACTATAAAAAATATGCACTGTTCAAGCATTCATTCAGAAAACAAAAAGTATTGCCACCACATCAAAATAATTAAACTAATTTTAAGATAAAATTTGAAATTCATGTACTTCTTGTTCTTTTGTAATTAGGAACATTTTTCATTTAAGAAAGGTGAAGGATTCATGGAATTATTTATAGCTTTAAGACATAGACACTAGACACTAATGATCATGTAATAAAGCTAAAACATAGTCAAATATAAAGCATAAAAATCGAAAAACAGAAAAACAAATAACAAGGAAATTGAAGAACGGGTCTACCTTAGTGATGGAGGGTAGTTCTCCTTCTTGAAGATCCTATGGAGTGCTTAAGATCCTCAATGTCTCTTCCTAGCCTTTGTTGCTCCTCCCTCATGGCTCTTTGGTCCTCTCTTATTTCATGGAGGATAATGGAGTGCTTTTGGTGCTCCATCCTTAGTGCTTTTGGTGCTCCTATCCTTAGTTGCTCCCAATAGTTGTGTGGAGGAAAATGTATCCCTTGAGGCATCTCAGAAATTTCTTGATGAGAGAATTCCTCATGCTCTTGTTGAGGTCCATGAGTGAGCTCTCTTGTTTGCTCCATCCTCTTTCTAGTGATGGGCTTTTGAGATGAATCTCTCCATCTCTCATGACTCAGAGTTAGAAGCAACTGCCTTCCCTTTTCCTCTTCCTAGAGGTTTCTCCGACCTTAGGTGCCATTAATGGTTATGGAAAAACAAAAAGTAACGCTTTTTCCCACACCAAACTTAAAAGGTTTGCTCGTACTCGAGCAAAAGAAGAAAGAAAGGAGGAGAAGAAGAAGAAATAAAGGAGATGGAGGTGTGTAGGAATTCGGCCAAGGGGGTGAAGTGTTAGAGATGTGTGAAATGGAAGGTGGTAAGGAGTATTATTTATAGGGTAAGGGAGAAAGGGTAACCGTGTGGCGAATTGGTGGGTTTGGGAGGGAAATGGTTTGAATTTGAATGGTGAGGTAGGTGGGTGTTGGGGAATAGTATTATGGAAAGGTGTGAAGAAGAGGGAGAGTGAGGTGGGGTAAGTGGGGATCCTGTAGGGTCCACAGATCCGGAGGTGTCAAGGAATTCTCATCCCTGCACCTTCCTGGCGTTTAAACGCCCACTATGTGCCAAATCTGGTGTTAAATGCCAGTTCTGCTACCTTTCCTGGCGTTAAATGCAGGCTGGTGCCCCTTTTTGATGTTTAACGCTAGCCAGACACCAGACAGCCCTTTCTGTCATTAAATGCCAGTCTGGCTGCCAATTCTAGCATTTAACGCCCAAAATGCTGCCAGACTGGGCGTTAAACGCCCATTCTACTATCTTACTGGCGTTTAAACGCCAGTAAGCCTGTCCTCCAGGGTGTGCTATTTTTTATGCTATTTTTCATTCTGCTTTAATTTTGCAGTTGTTTTTATGACTTCATATGATCATCAACCTATAGAAAACATAAATTAACATAGATAAATAAAATTAGGTTGCCTCCCAATAAAAGTTTCTTTAATGTTAATAGCTTGACAGGAAGCTCTTATAGAGCTTCACAGATACTCAGAGCATGATTGTGGCCTCCCAACACCAAACTTAGAGTTGAGTGTGGGGGCTCTGCTTGACCCTGTATTGAGAGAAGCTTTTCATGCTTCCTCTCCATGGGTACAAAAGAAGATCATTAAGCCTTAAACACAAGGTAGTCCTCATTCAATTGAAGGACTAACTCTCCTCTGTCCACATCAATCACAGCCCTTGCTGTGGCTAGGAAGGGTCTTCCAAGGATGATAGATTCATTCTCATCCTTCTCAGTGTCTAGGATTATGAAGTCAGCAGGGATGTACAGACCTTCAACCTTTACTAAGACATCCTCTGCAAGTCCATAAGCCCATTTTATTTATTTGTATGCCATCTCTAGTGAGATTCTTTCAGCTTGTACCTCAAAGATCCCTAGTTTCTCTATTATAGAGAGTGGCATGAGGTTTATACCTGACCCCAGATCACACAGAGCCTTCTCAAAGGTCATGGTGCTTATGGTACAAGGTATTAAGAACTTTCCAGGATCCGGTTTCTTCTGAGGTAATTTTAGTTAAACCAAAGCATTCAGTTCATTGATGAGCAATGGAAGTTCATCTTCCCAAGTCTCATTACCAAATAACTTGGCATTCAGCTTCATGATTGCTCCTAGATACTGAGCAACTTGCTCTTCAACAATATCTTCATCCTCTTCAGAGGAAGAATACTCATCAGAGCTCATGAATGGCAACAGTAGATTCAGTGGAATCTTTAAGGTCTCTGTATGAGCCTCAGATTCTTTTGGTTCCTCATTAGGGAACTTCTTAGGGGTCAGTAGACGTCCATTGAGGTCTTCCTCACTGGAAATCACTACCTCTTCCTCCTCTATAGGTTTGGCAATGTTGGTTATATTTATGGCCTTGCACTCTCTCTTTGGATTTTCTTCTGTATTACTTAGGAGAGTACTAGGAGGAGTTTCAGTAACTCTTTCACTCAGCTGACCCACTTGTACCTCCAAATTTCTGATGGAGGACCTTGTTTCAGTCAAGAAACTGAGAGTGGTCTTAGATAGATCAGAGACTATGGTTGCTAAGTGACGTGACGGAAATTGGCGGGTTAAGAAATTATTAATAGAAATGCGTTGCAAGTATAGTCCTTAGCCAACCAAAAATCCGCTTATCAATTTAGAAGGGTTGTCACAAAATTTAAATTAAAATACTGGCAGTATGAGTCCCAGGTCGTCTCCTAACGAGTTGCAAGGAGATGTGCTATTTTATCAATCAGGTGTTTTCAAAAATGGTTGAGTTGAATAACAAGAAATTAAAATAGAGAATTTAATTAATTCTAAATAAAAGCCTTGACTGGGAGTAGATTAGTTGGAAGCCGTATTCTTGTTGAAGTACTTTCAATATTAATTGATAATTAAAGATTACTCTGTTTAGTTACTCCTTACTAGGTAAGGAAAAGTCAAACAAGTTGGAATGCTGTTTCTATTCACAAGTCCCAATCCGCTCATTGAAAAGGATTTGTGTCAGTGACTAGAGGGCATTCCAACAATGAGCCCAATTACAATTTCTTCTTTAAGTACCCCAACTCAAGGGTTCCTTTCAATCAACTCCCCATCAAGTAAGGGAACTACTCGCTCATTGTGAATTTAGAACTCATAACATAGGAAAAGGAATTAAAAAGAGACATGATAAATAATAATGAAAAGGATTAATTAAAAATAAAAATAGTTATATTGATAACTTGTAAAAATAAACCAATGTCAACACTAGGGGGATTGAGAACATGGAAGAATAAGCACAAAATAAATAACAAAATATAATGACTAGTACCGGAGGTAAACTCTTCTCAAAAGCTAAAACCAAAATCTTCCAATTCCTAATTGTGAATGCTCAAGTTTGTAAAACCTAAGGGAGGAGTAAAAACCAGATCTAAAACTAAAAATTATGCGAAATGAATTGTTCTCCCTGTTTCTGCATGTTCCCTGGCTCTAGTCTGTGTTTCTGGGCTAAAAACTGGGTTGAAATCCGGCCCAGAAACTCTGCCAGCGACTTCTGAAATTCTGCAGATTGCGCACGCCACGCGGTCGCGTCATTCATGCGGACGCGTCATTCGGCGTTCTGCTTTCCCACGCGGGCGCGTCGTCCATGCCTCCGCGTCACTTATGCTTTTCCAATCCGCGCGGTCGCGTGAGCCATGCGGCCGCGTCACTTTTCACTGGTCATCTCTTTAATTTCTTGTATTCTTTCCATTTTTGCAAACTTCCTTTCCAATCTCCAATTCATTCATACCCTATAAAGCCTGAAACACTTAACACACAGATCACGACATCGAATGGGATAAAGGAGAATTAAAATACCTAATTAAAAGTCTCTAGGAAGTAAGTTTTCAATCATGTAGTAATTTTAGGAAGGAAATATAAATGCATGCTAATTATATGAATAAGTTGGTAAAGATCATGATAAAACCACACAATTAAACACATTATAAACCATAAAATAGTGGTTTATCAACCTCCCCATACTTATACATTAGCATGTCCTCATGCTTAGTTGAAGGAGATAGAATAAATGAGTAGGAACATGTAAAAACTCATGTAATGCAATACAACCTATATATGTGAATGCAACTATATGATTCTTGTCCACTTGATCAAGAATAAATAAGCTCTTCAAAACAATTACAAATCAAGCTCCACTAATTCAATTCTCATACAGTAAGAATAGATAAAGATGTAAAAAGGTAGCTCATGAAAGCAGGGAACATAGAATTTAAGCATTGAACCCTCACTGATGATGTATGTATATTCTAATCTCTCCAGTGTATAGGGTAATCACTCTATCCTTCTCTAATCATGCTCTCTAAATTTTGTTCTTTTCCTAATCAATCAACAACATTTAATATACCAATGCAACATCATAAGGTCTTTTCAAGGTTGTAATGTGGCCAAGGTAAAGGTAAGGATACATATATATTTAAGTGAGCTTATAAATTGAATCTTTAATTAACTCAAACTCTAACATAACCTATGTATTTTATATAACTATGGAGTTCGTACCTAGCTACCCAGAATTCTCTTTCACATTCCATACTCATGTATCAACTGTTTATTTTAATTTTATCATACATGCATTGACCTTTGGATTCTTAACTCAACATTGGGGTAATTTTGTCCCCTTATTTATTTATTGAATATTTTTTTATTTATTTTTAAAACATAGCTTATCAATGCACATGGATTTTTGATTTTCATAGTTTCACATGAGTAGGTGTCCAAATTCCCATTATATTATCATGATATATCCCCTTATTATCTTTTGTTCCCACAATTTTCCATACTTAATTAGCACACACAATTCTATCTTAAGCTAACCAAAGATTCAAATTGGGGTATATAATTGTTTTTCTGCTTAAGGCTAGTAATGCGGTAAATTATTGAACAAATGGGATTTAAAGGCTCAAAGTGGCTAACAAAGGTAATTGAAAGGGTAGGCTTAATTTGGATAAGTGAGCTAAATAATTAATGGCCTCAATCATATGCAGCATATAAATATATTAAACATTGGACATATAAGATGGAACAAAATATAGGTTACAATCATAGAGAAGTAAACACACAAGAATAAAACAAATATGGTTAAATAATGTAACCATGCATAAAGGCTCGATTCTCACAGGCTGTGTGTTCTTTAGCTTTAAAAATTATGTTCCAAATACAACTTCAAGCAAATTTAACATAAGAGTTTTAATTAAAATTAGTGAAATTTTGTTCTAAAGATAGAGTTTTAGAAGAAACTTATTGTCTTTTCAATCAAGTAGAACATGCATACAACTAATTTATTATTATGTAATTTATCCTATTCTACAAAAGAAAGAAAAACTAACTAAATATCCTAATTTATTGGTGTTTAGGGAAGAAAAATTACCTCCGGAAGTCAGGTACTGACCGACCTCCCCACACTTAAGGATTTGCACCTTCCTCGGTGCCATCTGTCAGGAACAGTGGTGGGCTGGTGGCAGTGTCTCCACAGTCGGGACCGTCGTGGCTCCCTGTGCTGGTGAAAGAAGTGGAGTTTGGAGTGCCTGGATCGTCATCGGGTCTGTGATTGCCTGTAAGTAGCTCCTTGAGGTGTTTGAAACGGCGATGGTTGCGGCATTCTCGGAGCTTTGCTTTCTTTTCTTGTTGGTCCAATCGCTTCAGTATTTGGTGCAGCAGCTGACTAGTAGATGGTGGAGGAGCTGCAGCATCCTCTGTGGACTGGCTAGTAGTAGCAAGTTGTGGCCTGAGATATCTCCCGTTAGGGACATACTGATCATCCCGTGGAAGAATGGCTTTTGTGTCTCCAGCTCTGTAGGATACTCCGGCTGCTGAGATAAGATCAGAGACCAAGGCAGGGAAAGGTAGGTTACCCGCGATCTGTACATGTTTCATAGCATTCCAGATATGTCTTGGTAAATTAAGAGGCTAGTCTGTGAGGATGCACCATAGTAGAACGGCCATGTCTGCCGTGAAGGAGGATGATGAGCGGATATTTTGTACGCTTTTTGGGGGTAATTTCATGTAGATTTTAGCATGTTTCAGTTAGTTTTTAGTAGAATAATATTAGTTTTTAGGCAAAAATCATATTTCTGGACTTTACTATGAGTTTGTATGTTTTTCTGTGATTTCAGGTATTTTCTGGCTGAAATTGAGGGAGCTGAGCAAAAATCTGACTTAGGCTGAAAAAGGACTGCTGATGCTGTTGGATCCTGACCTCCCTGCACTCGAAATGGATTTTCTGGAGCTACAAGAGTCTAATTGGCGCGCTCTCAACGGCGTTGGAAAGTAGACATCCAGGGCTTTCCAGCAATATATAATAGTCCATACTTTGCGCGAGGATAGACGACGTAACTTGGCGTTAAACGATAGTCCATACTTTGCGCGAAGATAGACGACGTAACTTGGCGTTGAACGCCAAGTTCATGCTGCTGTCTGGAGTTAAACGCCGGAAAAACGTCATGATCTGGAGTTAAACGCCCAAAACACGTCATAACCTGGAGTTTGACGCTAGGAAAGGCCTCCACACGTGGAAAGCTTTAGTCTCAGCCCCAGCACACACCAAGTGGGCCCCAGAAGTGGATTGCTGCACCAATTATCTTAGTTTATTCATTTTCTGTAAACCTAGGTTACTAGTTTACTATTTAAACAACTTTTAGAGAAGTACTTGGGACCTCATGACATTTTCAGATCTGAATTACATACTCTTTGACGGTATGAGTCTCTAAACCCCATTGTTGGGGGTGAGGAGCTCTGCAGCGTCTCGATGATTTAATATAATTCCTTTGTTTTCCATTCAAACACGCTTGTTCTTATCTAAGATGTTCATTCGCGCTTAACTGTGGAGAAGGTGATGATCCGTGACACTCATCACCTTCCTCAGGCGGCATTCATGAGAATCCGGAAAGTCTAAACCTTGTCTGTGGTATTCCGAGTAGGATTCTGGGATTGAATGACTGTGACGAGCTTCAAACTCCTGAAGGCTGGGCGTTAGTGACAGACGCAAAAGAATCAATGGATTCTATTCCAACCTGATTGAGAACCGACAGATGATTAGCCGTGCTGTGACAGAGCATAGGAACGTTTTCACTGAGAGGATGGGAAGTAGCCACTGACAATGGTGACGCCCTACATGCAGCTTGCCGTAGACGTGCTTTACAAACAATTGAGTTAAATATTACATTGCAGGAATTCAGAGGACAAAGCATCTCCAAAACTCCAACATATTTCTCATTACTGCTTAACAAGTAACGCTATTATTCTCTCTTATTTTTCTTACGATTTTAAATATTTTGACTTCTTAAAATTAAATCCAAATAACCTTATTGACCTCCTGACTAAGATTAATAAAATAAACATTGATTGCTTCAAACCAATAATCTCCGTGGGATCGACCCTTACTCATGTAAGGTATTACTTGGTCGACCTAGTGCACTTGCTGGTTAGTTGTGCGAATCACAAATTCGTGCACCGGGCACTAACGTAGAAGAAAAGGACAACTTCAAAAGTGGGTGCAAAGGTTGGTCCCATCAACTTATTCAAAGCAAGGTAGACCCACGTTAGTGGTCACGTTTTATAGAGTCATTAAATTCTGATAGGATAGTTTCTTTTCAAAAATTTCTTTTCAAAAAATTATTTTTCTTAATTAATTGCTAATTTTTCGTGAGTTTAGTGTCTTATTTTAAGTTTGGTGTTAATTGCATGTTTGATATTTTTCTTTAAATTTTCGAACTTGTGTTCTTTGTTCTTCATTGATCTTCAAGTTGTTCTTGGTTATTTTTCTTGTGCTTTTTCAAAACATTAACTTTCAAAAAAATTATACTTTTATCCACAAAAATAATATATCTTTAAAATACATTACATTTTTAACTCAGTTGGTTATAGCGTTGGCTTATGTTCTTGGCAATTGGGCACCAGTTCTTTTGAAAATCTTTTTCAAAAATAATTTTTCTTGATTTAATCTGTGCCAAAATTTAAGTTTGGTGTTTTCTTGTTAATCTTGATATAATTTTCGAAAATTTGTCTTGGTTTTCTAAAAATTTTAAGTTTGGTGTTCTTTCTTTTGTTCTTGGTGTTCTTGTGAACCTTCAAGGTGTTCTTGAGTCTTCCTTGTGTTATGATCTTAAAATTTTTAAGTTTAGTGTTCTTTAGTGTTTTCCCTCCAAAATTTTCGAAAATAAGGAGCATTAGATCTAAAAA
>NC_029780.3:96470318-96471448 GCF_000817695.3 Arachis duranensis
TGGGACAGAGGCATGACAAGCTTCTGCACGTCATTTACTATGCCAGCCGTGTTCTAAATGACGCACAGAAGAATTACACAACCACTGAAAAAGAGCTACTTGCAGCGGTTTATGCCATTGACAAATTCAGATCCTATTTAGTAGGATCAAAAGTGATTGTGTACACTGATCATGCTGCTCTTAAATATCTACTCCCAAAGCAGGATTCAAAACCAAGACTCATCAGATGGGTGTTGCTTCTGCAAGAGTTTGATATAGAAATAAGAGACAGAAAAGGGACAGAGAATCAAGTGGCAGATCACCTGTCCCGAATAGAACCAGTGGAAGGGGCGTCCCTCCCTCTCACTGAGATCTCTGAAACCTTTCCGGATGAGCAACTGTTTGCCATCCAAGAAGTGCCATGGTTTGCAGACATTGCAAACTACAAGGCAGTGAGATTCATACCCAAAGAGTACAGTAAGGTGTTCATACCCAAAGAGTACAGTAGGCAGCAATCAAAGAAGAAGTTGATCACAGTGCAAAGTACTATCTTTGGGATGAACCATATCTCTTTAAGAGATGTGCAGACGGAGTAATCCGTAGATGTGTGTCTAAAGAGGAAGCACAGAAGATCCTTTGGCATTGCCATGGATCACAGTATGGAGGACATTTTGGAAGTGAGCGAACAGCCACAAGAGTCCTCCAAAGTGGCTTCTACTGGCCTACTCTCTATAAAGATTCCCGAGCATTTGTGCTTAATTGTGACAGTTGCCAAAGATCAGGCAACTTACCTCACAGTTATGCCATGCCTCAACAAGAAATCTTGGAGATTGAGTTGTTTGATGTATGGGGCATTGACTTCATGGGACCTTTCCCACCATCATACTCAAACACTTATATTCTGGTGGCAGTGGATTATGTATCCAAATGGGTGGAGGCTATTGCAACACCCACTAATGATACTAAAACAGTGTTAAAATTCCTCCAGAAACATATTTTCAGCAGATTTGGTATCCCTAGAGTGTTAATCAGTGATGGGGGCACTCATTTCTGTAATAAACAGCTTTACTCTGCTTTGGTCAGATATGGAATTAGCCACAAAGTGGCAACTCTGTATCATCCACAGACAAATGGGCAAGCTGAAGTCTCTA
>NC_029780.3:96471844-96473533 GCF_000817695.3 Arachis duranensis
ATACATAGAACTTCAGGATAGTGACTCTAACAGAAAGTTCATTGTCAATGGACAAAGAGTTAAACACTATCTTGAAGGTAATTTCGAGCAAGAATGCTCAAGACTGAGACTTAATTGAAGATCAGTGATAGTCCAGCTAATGACATTAAAGAAGCGCTTGCTGGGAGGCAATCTAGCCATTTACAAAGTTTATTTACTAATTAAATAAATTTTCTTTTCTTTACAGGTTTAAGTCCAAGTATCTTCAAGGGTGAAATAGCAATTGGTTGAAGTCACAGAGTTACAGGAAAATTTGGAAGCTCACTGGCGTGAAAAAGCCAGTAAGAAATACTTTGGGCGTTAAACGCCCAAAAGAAGCACCCACTGGGCGTTCAACGCCAGTAAGGGTAGCCTTCTGGGCGTTAAACGCCAAAAAGAAGCATCTTCTGGGCGTTAAACGCCAGAAAGATGCACCTTCTGGGCGTTTAACGCCAGTCTGCTAGCATTCTGGGCGTTCAGAAAAACGCCCAGTGACAAAGGACTTCCTGGCGTTCAACGCCAGAAAGAAGCACCAGATGGGCGTTGAGCGCCCAGGAGAAGCAACATGTGGGCGTTAAACGCCCAAAACATGCACCATGTGGGCGTTTAACGCCAGGATGGTGAGAGAAGGCACAAATTCGTTTTTCTTTGTATTTTTTCAAAATTTTTATGTTTCAATTCATGATTTCTTGCATAAACATATTTCAAATTATCACTTTCAATTCCAAAAGTTTTTATCCTAATTTCTAAAATCCTTTTTTCAAAAATATTAAATATATCTTAATCCATAAAGCCAATTGGCTTTCCAATCCAATCCATCATCTTCTCAAATTTATTTTCAACACATCAATTATTTTTCTTTTTTAAATCTTTTTCAAAATTAAATTTCAAATCTATCTTTCAAATTATAATTCATATCTTTTTCTTTTTAAAAGTTATATCTTTTTCTAATCATATCTTTTAAAATCATATCTTCTATCTTATCTCTTTCTTATTTTTCGAAAAATCTCCCACCCCCTCCCTACATATTGTCTTCGGCGGCCTCCTCCTCATCATCATCCAACACTTGCTCTCCTCCTTTCCCTCTTCTTTCTTCTCTCTTGCTTGAGGACAAGCAAAGCTCTAAGTTTGGTGTGTTTCATCCGTGATCACAAAAACATACCCACTCAAGATCATGGCTCCTAAAGGGAAACAACCCAACCCAAGAGGCAAGAAAGAAAGTACTCCAAAGCCACTTTGGAATCAAGGGAAGTTCTTAACTAAAGAACATTCAGACCATTACTACAAGATAATGAGTCACAGATCCGTGATCCCGGAAGTCAGATTTGATCTGAAAGAAGATGAATATCCGGAGATCCAAGAGCAAATTCGAAACAGGAATTGGGAAATTCTGGCCAATCCTGAAACGAAAGTGGGAAAGAACATGGTCCAGGAATTTTATGCTAATCTATGGCAGACAGAAAGGCAAAGAATCATTGGAGCTGCTCTCTTTGACCATAAGACTGTAGTCAGAGGAAAGATCATTCATACCAACTCTGACAGGATCAGGGAGATATTTAAGCTTCCTCAACTGAAAGATGACCCAGACTCCTTCAATAGGAGAATGATGAGGGTCAATAAAGGGCTGGACAAAGTTCTGGAGGATATATGCATCCCTGGAGCCAAGTGGAC
>NC_029780.3:96474354-96474786 GCF_000817695.3 Arachis duranensis
TCCAAAGCCACTTTGGAATCAAGGGAAGTTCTTAACTAAAGAACATTCAGACCATTACTACAAGATAATGAGTCACAGATCAGTGATCCCGGAAGTCAGATTTGATCTGAAAGAAGATGAATATCCGGAGATCCAAGAGCAAATTCGAAACAGGAATTGGGAAATTCTGGCCAATCCTGAAACGAAAGTGGGAAAGAACATGGTCCAGGAATTTTATGCTAATCTATGGCAGACAGAAAGGCAAAGAATCATTAGAGCTGCTCTCTTTGACCATAAGACTGTAGTCAGAGGAAAGATCATTCATACCAACTCTGACAGGATCAGGGAGATATTTAAGCTTCCTCAACTGAAAGATGACCCAGACTCCTTCAATAGGAGAATGATGAGGGTCAATAAAGGGCTGGACAAGGTTCTGGAGGACATATGCATCCT
>NC_029780.3:96476907-96488246 GCF_000817695.3 Arachis duranensis
TCTGTGGTATTCCGAGTAGGATTCCGGGATTGAATGACTGTGACGTGCTTCAAACTCCTGAGGGCTGGGCGTTAGTGACAGACGCAAAAGAATCAATGGATTCTATTCCAACCTGATTGAGAACCGACAGATGATTAGCCGTGCTGTGACAGAGCATAGGAACGTTTTCACTGAGAGGATGGGAAGTAGCCACTGACAATGGTGACGCCCTACATGCAGCTTGCCATAGACGTGCTTTACAAACAATTGAGTTAAATATTACATTGCAGGAATTCAGAGGACAAAGCATCTCCAAAACTCCAACATATTCCCCATTACTGCACAACAAGTAACGCTAGTATTCTCTATTATTTCAACTTATAATTTTAAATAGTTTGGCTTCTTACAACTAAATCCAAATAACTTTATTGGCCTCCTGACTAAGATTAATAAAATAAACATTGATTGCTTCAAACCAATAATCTCCGTGGGATCGACCCTTACTCACGTAAGGTATTACTTGGACGACCCAGTGCACTTGCTGGTTAGTTGTGCGAATCACAAATTCGTGCACCAGAGGACTCATGAGTACTCAGGAAGACGTAATGGGACATAATCTATGCCCATACGTGAGCCTCTAAGGTAAGTGCAAAAGCCGAGATTCCCTTAGGACGGGAACGATAGTGTCCAAAGATCCATTTGCTGCCAGGTTGAGCGATAACTCTGAGAACAGCGTCCCAATCAAAGGTGTATGCCTGGCATTTGATGGCGGCTTTCTGAAAAGCGTCCAATCCTTCTGGAGTATGGGGAGATCTAAGGCTTGTTGAATGGCCTCTTCTGTAATGGGGACTTGCTTCTGGCGTAAATAAACGGACTGCAGAGTCGGTAGGTGGAAGTTGGAGTAGAACTCAACAACCCAAGAAAGATTAACCTGTTGTGGCTGTCTCTGTAGGAATCCCCAATGTCTTAGTGCAATTTGTGGCTCAACAAATTCGGCAATACGAGGCGGAAGGATAAAAAGGTGTTCATTGCTGTAATTACAAGCTGCCAGAATAGGAAACATCTGCTCACAATAGCAATTTGGAAATCGTGCAGTGTCCTTTGCTGGGAAGGCTCTCTCCCTTTCATCAACCTTGATAATCCTTTTAATTCTTTTTGTTTAGGGCTTGACTGCAGTTGAAGAAGGTTCTGCCACTAATGCTCTCTTCGTTCCTTTCCTTGCTGTGGGTTTAGGGGTATCTTTCTCTTTGCCTTTCTTGGTGGCCATTCTGAAAAAGGGAAGAGAAAGTAAATTAAATCTAAAGAGATAGAACAAGGAAGGGGATTGAATGAGTGATAATCAGTGCACGGTAAAGATGAATGAAGTGAACACATGGTCATGACAACATGTGAAAAGTTCATCAAAGGGAATAGAACAAGTGCACGATAGGGTAAGTAGATGCAAGATGTTTATTGGCATGTCGGTAAGGGCATGAGTAGCATAGATCAAGCATCACTTCGTAGCAAACTATCACGTTTGTATTGACAATTAAATTCAATTAATACAATAGTAAAGGGAATTTGTGAAAAGCAGGCATTGAATAGTAGAATAGAATAATGTAGAAAAGGGCATGATGCCATATGGGCTTTTTCACAAACACATAGCATGCATCGTAGATAATCCAATGAAAATAATAAATTGAACATGCAAGCTATCCATTAAAAATATAATTGCCAAACAATTTTACAATAATCCACAATAACGAAATAAATTTCCACACCAATAAAAAAGAAAGAAAAAGAAAACATATGCAATGAAAGTAAAAAGAAAGAGAAAGGAAGAAGAAAACATAAATAAAGAAGAAGAATAGAAAAGTAAGGAGGGAAGAAGAAAAGAAAAACCTTGATAATGGTGGTGAGAGAGAGAAAAAGTAGAAAGTGAGAAGGAGGGAAGAAGGAAGAAAGGGGAAGAAAGAAAGAACGAGGGAAAAGAAAAAGTAGGATTTGGGGAAGAGAAAGATAAGATGTGTGGCAAATTAGGATAAGCTGTACGGCGCAAGCGACGCGGATGCGTGAGTGACACATTCGCGCGAATGCGCATTAAGTGAATCGACACGGACGCGTTGGTCACGCGGTCGCGTGACACATGTTATGCTACTGGTGCGAGGGCAGCCTCGCGCTTGCACAACTCTCTATTCAAATTTTTATTTTTTTGCCAAATTTTGGGTCACGCGATCGCGTGGGTCATGCGATCGCGTGAGTGGCCATTAGAAGGATATCATGCGGACGCGTGAGCCATGCGTCCACGTGAAAAGAATTGGGCGTTCAGCGCCAAGCCAGCACCACTCTAGCACAACTTTCGGTTGTGCACCCTTTTTACGTCGAATTCCAAGGCACGCGGCCGCGTGAGTGACTTGGACGCGTGGGAGGCCAATGTTCCCATTAGACACGGACGCGTCGGTGAGGCGGTCGTGTGGGGTGATTTGTGCCATTGGCACGCCTCCAACCACGCTCCTGCGTGACTCTCTGTTCGTTTCTTAATCTTTCCAATCCTTCTGCGACGCGGACGCGTCAATGATGCGGTCGCGTCGCGATATTTTTTTTTAAACATGTAAATGCAGATGCACGAAATGTGCTAAGAAAGGGAAGAGTTATTGAATATGAAAATAAAAAACAAAGAAAAGAACGATCATACCATGGTGGGTTGTCTCCCACCTAGCACTTTGCTTTAACATCCGTAAGTTGGACGCTCCACTAGCTCAGTCTTCAGCTATGTGGGGATCTTCCAAGAGGAAGATCTCGAGCTCCTTGTTCTTCTTCATCTTTTCACCATGGTACAGCTTTAAGCGATGTCCATTAACCTTGATAAGTTCGGAGCTGGAAGGGTGACTTAAGTGATAAACTCCGTACGATTCGGCTTTCTCTACTCTGTATGGACCTTCCCATCTTGATCTCAACTTGCCTGGCATGAGCCTCAGTCGAGATTTGTAAAGGAGGACTAAATCTCCAGGTTGGAATTCTTTCCTCTTGATGTGCTGATCATGTATAGCCTTCATCTTCTCCTTGTATAGTCTTGAGTTCTCATAAGCTTCTAGGCGAAGGCTTTCCAGTTCTTGTAGTTGTAATTTCCGTTCAGCTCCGGCTTTCTCAATTCCCATGTTGCACTCCTTTACTGCCCAAAAAGCTTTGTGCTCTACTTCAACTGGAAGATGATAAGCCTTTCCATAGACTAAGCGAAAAGGACTCATCCCAATGGGTGTCTTGTATGCTGTTCTGTATGCCCAGAGTGCATCTTGTAGTCTGGTGCTCTAGTCTCTTCTATGAGGTTTGACTATCTTCTGCAAAATACACTTTATCTCTCTGTTTGATACCTCGGCTTGCCCATTAGTCTGAGGATGGTAGGCAGTTGCAACTTTATGAATGATCCCATGCTTCTTCAGTAAACATGTTAGTCTCTTGTTACAGAAATGGGTGCCTTGATCGCTCACGATTGCTCGTGGTGATCCAAAGCGACATATAATGTAGTTTCTCACAAAGGAGACAACAGTGTTAGCATCATCAGTACAGGTAGGAATTGCTTTCACCCATTTAGAAACATAATCTACAGCTAACAGTATATAATGGTGGCCATTAGAATTTGGAAATGGACCCATGAAGTCAATGCCCCAAACATCAAAAATTTCACAGAAAAGCATAATTTGTTGAGGCATTTCATCCCTCTGGGATATATTACCAAACTTTTGACATGGGGGACAAGATTTACAAAATTCAGCAGCGTCTTTAAAAAGAGTGGGCCACCAAAATCCACAGTCTAAGATTTTTCTAACTGTTCTTTGAGGGCCAAAATGTCATCCACTCTCAGATGAGTGACAGGCCTCTAAAATGGACTGGAATTCTGAGTGAGGCACACACCTTCTAATTACCTGGTCAGTGCCACATCTCCATAAATATGGGTCATCCCATATATAATATTTAGACTCGCTTTTCAGCTTGTCTCTTTGATGCTTGGTAAAGTTTGGAGGAAAAGTGCGGCTAATAGATAATTAGCTACAGGTGCATACCAAGGGATTACCTCAGATACTGCTTGTAGGTTATCAAATGGAAAATTATCAGCTATAGGAGTGGAGTCATCTTTAATGTACTCAAGGCGACTCAAGTGGTCTGCCACTAGATTCTGGTTACCACTCCTATCTTTTATTTCTAAATCAAATTCTTGTAGTAGCAGTATCCAACGTATAAGCCTTGGTTTTGATTCCTTTTTAGCTAATAGATACTTTAGAGCTGCGTGGTCTGAGTACACTACTACCTTCGTACCAAGTAAATAGGCTCGAAATTTATCCAGAGCAAAAACAATAGCAAGAAGCTCTTTCTCAATAGTAGTGTAATTGGACTGAGCGGCGTCTAAAGTTTTAGACGCATAAGCAATAACAAAAGGATCCTTACCTTCACGCTGAGCCAGCGCTACTCCTACTGCATGATTGGAAGCATCGCACATGATTTCAAATGGCTGGCTCTAGTCCGGTCTTCTCACAATTGGAGCTTGAGTCAGGGCGGTTTTCAGCTTATCAAACGCTTGTTTACAATCCTCACTGAACTCGAAGTCAATATCCTTCTGTAGTAATCTAGATAGGGGAGGTGCTACCTTACTAAAGTCTTTGATGAATCTTCGGTAAAAACCTGCATGTCCAAGGAACGAATGGACTTTCCTCACAGAAGAGGGGTAAGGTAAACCAGAAATAACATCCACCTTTGCTGGATCTACAGAAATGCCAGTATTAGACACAACATGTCCTAGTACAATACCTTGTTTAACCATAAAATGACATTTTTCAAAATTTAATACAAGATCTGTACTGACACATCTATCTAATACTCTAGATAGACTATCTAAGCAAAGGCTAAAAGAATCACCATAAACGTTGAAATCATCCATAAAAACTTCCATACAGTCCTCAATAAGATCAGAGAAAAGACTCATCATGCACCTTTGGAAAGTAGCTGGTGCATTGCACAAGCCAAAGGGCATTCTCTTGTAAGCATAGGTCCCAAAAGGACAGGTAAAAGTAGTCTTTTCTTGATCCTCAGGAGCTATATGAATCTGGAAATATCCTGTATAACCATCTAAAAAGCAATAATGTGATTTACCTGACAGGCGATCCAGCATTTGATCAATGAATGGAAGAGGATAGTGATCCTTACGAGTGGCTTGATTGAGATACCTGTAATCAATGCAGACCCTTCAGGCGTTCTGTACTCTGGTTGCTATGAGCTCTCCATGCTCATTCTTCACTGTAGTGACTCCCGACTTCTTGGGTACCACTTGTACTGGGCTCACCCATTCACTGTCTGAGATGGGGTAGATAATATCTGCCTCCAATAGTCTGGTCACTTCCTTCTTGACAACCTCTAAGATAGTGGGGTTTAGTCTTCTCTAGGGTTGACGAACGGGTCTTGCTCCTTCTTCTAAAAAGATTCTGTGCTCACAAACTTAAGGGTTGATACCTACTATGTCTGCTAAACTCCACCCAATTGCTTTCTTGTGCTTCCTCAGCACACTAAGTAATTGCTCTTCCTGTGGAGAAGTGAGGTCCCATGCAATGATAACTTCCTGCTGAGAAGTGAGGTCCCGTGCAATGATAACTGGAAACTTCTGCTTGTCTTCAAGGTAAGCATATTTGAGGTGTAGAGGGAGAGGTTTCAACTCTTACTTTTGTTCATGGTCAGGCTCTGAATTATCTGGAGCTGGTGGCAGTGGTAGAGTACTTTCATTGTCCTCTGGGAATGTCCCCACACTTGGACCTTGTCCTATGTACTTCTCTTCAAACTCTTCCAGGTGAATTTCAGCTACAGTTTCATCTATGATGTCACACCGGATGATAGAGTGATCTTCTGGAGGGTACTTCATAACTCCATTCAGATTGAAGCTGACCACTCGACCGTCTATTTCAAAATAGTGTGTTCCTGAAAAAGCATCTAATTTGAACTTCGAGGTCTTCAAGAAAGGTCTCCCAAGTAGGATAGATGATGGCTTCTCTGAGTCATTTTGGGGCATCTCCAGGATGTAAAAGTCAATGGGGAAAGTGAGACCTTTAATGCCCACCAATACATCTTCAGCAACTCCAGCCACTGTAATAATACTTTTATCTGCTAACACAAAACGAGCTGCCGACCTTTTTAAGGGAGGGAGCCTTAAAACATCATATACAGATAAAGGCATTATACTAACACATGCTCCTAAATCACACATGCAGTCAGAAAATATCACACCTCCAATGGTACAGTTAACCATGCATGGACCTGGATCACTACATTTTTCAGGTATATTTCCCATTAAAGAAGATATAGAACTTCCTAAAGAATAGTTTCTAATTCATTAATTTTGTCTTTATGTATGCACAAATCTTTTAGAAACTTTGCATATTTAGGTACCTGTTGAATGACATCAAAAATGGGAACAGTTACCTCAACCTTTTTGAAGATTTCTACCATTTTGGGATCAGGTTCCAATTGCTTCCTGGGCTTCCTTGCAAGTTGCAGAAATGGGATAGGAATGGCGTTTTCTGTAGTGTCTGCGCCCTTTGGTGCTTCTTCCTGTGACTTAGTGTCTTCTTCCTCAGCCATGTCATGTATATCAGTTTCTTCCTCAACATCTTCTGATTCCACTACCTCTTCAGCTAATGCGTGTTCTGGTGGGTTTGGCACTTCCTGATTCCTCTCTTGCAATGTGGTTCCGGACCTTAGGGTGATGGTATTAATGCCACCCTTTGGATTGGGTAATGGTTGAGAGGGGAGTCCACCAGAGCTTGAGGACTGGTTGTTGGAGTTGGTCAGTGATCCAACCTGTGAGACAAGGGTTTGCAAAGTAGAAGTCAAAACATTCAGAGTTGCATTAAATTTATTTTCCATAGTTTGTTGTCTCCGATCAATGGCTTATAGTAACTCATCATTAGGGGATGAAGAGGGATAAGTGATCTGAGAGGTTTGCTGAGAATTTTGAGGCTGTCTGAGATGAGGTGCTCTGTAGACCTGATTCTGACTCTGCTGCCTGAAGTTGTTATTGTTATTCCACCTCTGACTTCCATTGTTATCTCTGCCTCCTCTGTTATAATTGTCCCTCCAACCCTAGTTAGAATTGTCTCTCCAACCTTGGTTAGAGTTATCCTGCCATCCTTGGTTATAGTTGCCACCTTGATTGTACCCTTGATTGGGGCGGTCATGAAAGTTATGAGTGGCTGCTACAGTGTTGTCTTCTGGTTGGAGTTGTGGACACTCATCAGTGTAATGACTGTAATCTGCACATATTCCACATACCCTTTGTGGAACCAACTGCTGGTTGTGCTGTGGTGGAGAAGGCTGAACTTGCTGTGGTTGTTGTTGATTTAGTTATATCTGCTTCAGCAAGTTAGTCATTTCACATAAGTTTTGAGCTATAGCAGCAGTCTCTTTGCTAGTGGATACCTTTGCAACAACTCTTGACTGACCTTGTTTCTATCTGTGATTTCTGGTAGAGTCAGCTAAGTCGCTGATCAATTGCCATGCTTCTTCTGTAGTCTTGTACTTTTTCATAGAACCATTGCTGGCACCTTCCAATGTGGTCCTATCTTGGGATTTCAAACCCTGTGTAAAGTAGCCGAGCAACACTATCTTGTCAATCATATGATGGGGGCATGCTTCTCAAAGATTATTGAAGCGTTCCAAGTATTCATAGAGGGTCTCAGATTCATCCTAAACGATCATAGACATGTCCTTTCTCAGCTTATCGGCAACTTCAGCTAGAAAGAATTTCTCCAGAAACTCTCTCCTAAGTGTATCCCAGTTGGAAACAGTTGTTCCGAGTTGGGTGTAGTACCACTCTCTTGCCTTTCCCTCAAAAGAAAATGGGAAGGCTTTCAACAGAATGGAGATTTCATCAGTACCATCACGCTTAACAGTAGAACAGGCAGTCTGAAAATCCCTAAGATGCTTGATAGGCTCTTGAGTAGGTAAGCCATGAAACTTGGGCATCAAGTTGAGCAGTGAAGACTATATTTCGAAATCCACAGCCACTGTTGGGTGGTGTGCCTGAAATGGTTGGAGTGTAAAATCAAGGGCTCATTCCTCCTGGATAGTGACTCTCCTGGGTGCTGCCATGTCACCTGCACGTAAATGAACTGGATCATTAGAGAGGGAGCTTGCTTCTTCCTTAAATGACGTTTCAGGTTCGTCCTCAGAGAGGACTTGCCGACGCTGAGCTTGCCTTATACGTGAAAGAGTTTTTTCAATCTCAGGGTCAAATACTGGCAAGCTTGGATCAGGAAGTGAACGCGTCATTTAACGACAGAAACGTACGGCTCATAGTGACAAAATAAAAATAAAAATTTGCAATTAAATAAATACCGATCAATAAATTAGCACACTGTTGCAACTCCCCGACAACGGCGCCAAAAATTGACGTGACGAAAATTGGCGGGTTAAGAAATTATTAATAGAAATGCGTTGCAAGTACAGTCCTTAGCCAACTGAAAATCCGCTTATCAATTTAGAAGGGTTGTCACAAAATTTAAATTAAAATACTGGGAGTATGAGTCCCAAGTCGTCTCCCAACGAGTTGCAAGGAGATGGGCTATTTTATCAATCAGGTGTTTTCAAAAATGGTTGAGTTGAAAAACAAGAAATTAAAATAGAGAATTTAATTAATTCTAAATAAAAGCCTTGACTGAGAGTAGATTAGTTGGAAGCCCTATTCTTGTTGAAGTACTCTCAAGATTAATTGATAATTGAAGATTGCTCTGTTTAGTTACCCCTTACTAGGTAAGGGAGAGTCAAACAAGTTGGAATGTTGTTTCTATTCACAAGTCCCAATTCGCTCATTGAAAAGGATTTGTGTCAGTGACTAGCGAGCATTCCAACAATGAGTCCAATTACAATTTCTCCTTTAAGTACCCCAACTCAAGGGTTCCTTTCAATCAACTCCCCATCAAGTAAGGGAACTACTCGCTCATTGTGAATGTAGAACTCATAACATAGGAAAAGAAATTAAAAAGAGACATGATAAATAATAATGAAAAAGATTAATTAAAAATAAGAATAGTCTATATTGATAACTTGTAAAAATAAGCTGTTCATACCCTGGGTCGAGATGACCGACCCGGGATGCTCGACAGACAAAGCGACCGACCTCTTCAGGTTCGGACAACCCGACCTCTTGTCAAAAGAGCTCGGCCAAATCGACAGGAAAGCCTAATAAAGGGCCCAAATAGAGGAACACGACCCAAATCCAAAGGCAATCCCAGCCTACAGAGATAAAGGCGGTTCCCTTGAAGATAAGCTGACTACATTCAAGATAAGATAAGATAAGATAAGATAACTAACTTATCTTATCAGAAAGGTCAGCCTCCACTACTATAAATACACTGAAGCACCCATATATAGCTCATACTCTGATTCTACTCAATACCTGCTTAATACCCTTGCTAACTTAAGCATCGGAGTCCCTTGTAGGTACCCCCCACCCTCCGGGGACGAAGGATCAGCACCATCACCAAGTCCAACAAGTCGGACACGGCGGCTCCAGCCACCATCATCAAGTCGGACACAACAGCTCCGACCAGCACAGAAGATCTCGACCGAGATCGACCTATAGTTTTAGGTAACCCTCGGAACATTGGCGCCGTTGCCGGGGAACCTGGAAGTCATCCCATCACCATGGCGGACGACCATGACAACGACCACGATTCAGGTCTGGAGGATCGGACACTGCACAAAAACGCAGATGTCATGCTACAGAACACTCCGGAAACCATCAAAGATAAAGACTCACCAAATTCAGGGGCAATAGAAGCGCTCCTGGATCGCCTAAAATAACTGGAAAAAGAAACCCAACAACAACGGGAAATTGGAAAAGATCTCCAAAGAGAAGTGCGGCAATGTCGGGAGTTGGAAGAAAAACTACAGCAATTAGAAGCCGATCTCAAATCAAAAGCCCCGCGGGCTAATCTCGAGGAAAATTCACGCAAAGAGCAAGACCCGTTCACCAGGGAAATCATGAAAACCAAAATTCCAAAAGACTTCAAACTCCCGGATATGACCCTGTATAATGGCACCACGGATCCCAACCATCACCTCAGCAACTTCAGAAGTAGAATGTACCTCACCGACGCCCCAGATGCTATTCGCTGTAAGGCTTTTCCAACAACTCTCACAAAGACAGCGATCTGATGGTTCGACAACCTACCCCCGAAGTCCATCTCAAGCTTTGATGAGTTAGCTAAAAAATTCCTAGCCAGATTCTCCATTCAGAAAGATAAAGCCAAGCACGCCCCCAGTTTACTAGGGATCAAATAAGGAGATCGGGAGAGCCTCTGTAACTACATGGAGAGATTCAACAAAATATGCATGGACATACAAAGCTTACCAACGGAAGCCGACATCATGGGACTCATCAATGGTTTACGAGAGGGACCTTTCAGCCAATCTATATCAAAAAAGTACCCAACCTCCTTAGACGAAGTACAGGAGTGGGCAGAAAAGTATATCAACATGGAAAAAAATGCTCGGTTAGGAGAAACCTCAAAATCGGGGGCCTCCTACCGAGACAAAGACAAGGAACCCAAAAGAAAAGAAGATCGACAAGGGGAGAAAATAAAAAAATACCATAACTACACCCCTCTCAGAGCATCCCTGGTCGAGATATACAAAGAAGTCTGCCATACGGAAAAAAATCCCCCCAGCACGACCGCTCAAAGGCAAAAAGGGAGGAGGAAACCGAAAGGAATATTGTGAATACCATCAAGTCTGAGGACACTCCACAAATGAATGCTTCGACTTAAAAAATATCATAGAAAAATTAGTAAGAGAAGGAAAATTAGATCGATTCCTGGCCACCCGAGATGATCAAAGAAAGAGACGAAGGGATGAAGATACCGAGCGAACAAAACAATCACCTCGGACACCAAAAAGACATATTCACATGATACACGGCGGATTCACAGCAGGAGGGATCTCCAAATCCTCTCACAAAAGATATCTCAAAGAAGTATATCATGTCGAAGAAGAGGAGAAAGCACTCAACATTCCGGCAATAACATTCACTAAAGAGGACGCATCCAGCATCATCACATAACACGATGATCCCATGGTTATCACCGTTATATTTGCAAACGCCAACCTACACCGCACATTAATAGACCAAGGGAGTTCTGCCGACATCTTATTCAAAACAGCCTTTGATAAACTCGGCTTGGAAGAAAAAGAACTTAAAGTATATCCAAATAGCCTGTTTGGGCTAGGAGATACCCCGGTTCGACCACTCGGATACCTACCACTACATACAACCTTCGGAAAAGGGGACCAATCCAGGACCCTCAAAATAGACTACATCGTAGTCGATTGATAGCCATAAT
>NC_029780.3:96488603-96490437 GCF_000817695.3 Arachis duranensis
AAAATTCAAGAGAAAAGATTGAAGAAGAAGATAAAAACTATGATTGATTCATTGAATTACAATAGAGCTCCCTAACCCAATGAAAGGGGTTTAGTGAGCCATAGCTCTGAATTCAATTACAAAAAGTATCAAAACTAAAAAAAATGATAAAAAGTCCCGAAGTCCCATCTAACTTAAATTCTATCCTATTTATACACTTTCTAAATTGAGCTTCTGTTGTGTTTCTTGGGCTTCGAGGCCTTTCCTTGATTTCCTTTTGCTTTGGGTTTATGATCCATAATCCTGATGAGGTTGCTGATCCAATTCAGTAACATTCATTGAGCCAACTTAGTGATAATCAAGTAATGACACATGACTCAACAAATTGAAATTCCAGACTCATCAATTCTTCAGGCCCAATCCCATAAACCATGATATTCAATTGGGTTTCATACCAGAGTATGTTTAAGTTAATGTTTGTGCTCAAATGCTAACTTAAACTGCAATATCTTTGGCCCAGAAACCTTTTCAATAGTGGCATTTAAGTTGTAGTTTAAGCTTCAGTTTAAGATTAAACTGAAGCTTAAACGTGGAAATGAAGAAAGCAACCCTGGAGGGTGGAATGGTCGAACACGTTTAAGCTTGAATGGTCGAACACGTTTAAGCTCCAGTTTAAGCTTAAACTGGAGCTTAAACGTGGAAATGAAGAAAGCAACCCTGGAGTATGAATTTGGTCGAACACGTTTAAGCTTCAGTTTAAGGTTAAACTGAAGCTTAAACGTGGAAATGAGAAAGTAACCCTGGAGGAGAAAAATAGTCGAACACGTTTAAGCTCCAGTTTAAGGTTAAACTGGAGCTTAAACGTGGAAATAGCTTCCTGGTGCATAATTTGGGTCGAACACGTTTAAGCTCCAGTTTAAGGTTAAACTGGAGCTTAAACGTGAGAATGCTCCCTGGTGAGAAATTGGGTCGAACACGTTTAAGCTCCAGTTTAAGGTTAAACTGGAGCTTAAACGTGGAAATGCTCCTTTGGTGCCTTTCTTATTCTGGCGTTTAACTTCCAGTTTAAGGTTAAACTGGAGGTTAAACGCCAGTTTCAGCATTCCTCAGCTTTCATGATTTTGGCGTTTAAGCTCCAGTTTAAGCTTAAACTGGAGCTTAAACGCCACTTCCAGCATTATATGGCTTGGTAGTTTAAGTTCCATTTTAAGCTTAAACTGGAACTTAAACTCCACATGTGATATTCAAGCTTCCTTTATTGATCTTGTTGCTTCCTTGCCTAGCCTCTTCTTCCCTGAAATCATCCAAACAATTGCATCAAAGTCTTGTAAAATTTCCTGAGAATTCTTCCATTCATAGCATTCAAGTAATATAACTAAAATCTCATGGAATTTGCATCAAAATCATACTGTTTAGATGGTTCATTGCTTTGTTATTCATTTAACCATTCTTGGTTACTTTAAGCTCAAGAAAATGCACAAAACAACTAAAACTAACAGAAAAATGCTAGTGAAACTAGCCTAAGATGCCTTGGTATCAAGGTGCTGGGTGACTTTACTGCACCTACTCCCGACTTCTATGGGAGAAGCATCTCTATCTCTGCCATTGGAGCAAACAACTTTGAGCTTAAGCCTCAATTAGTTTCTCTAATGCAACAGAATTGCAAGTTCCATGGACTTCCATTGGAAGATCCTCATCAGTTTTTAGCTGAATTCTTGCAAATCTGTGATACTGTCAAGACCAATGGGGTTGACCCTTAGGTCTACAGACTTATGCTATTCCCTTTTGCTGTAAGAGACAGAGCTAGGATATGGTTGGACTCACAACCTAAAGAAAGCCTGAACTCTTGGGAAAA
>NC_029780.3:96491999-96493101 GCF_000817695.3 Arachis duranensis
TCCAAAATGACAAAGTCTGTGGGGAAGAAATAATTTCCCACTTTCACCAGCACATTCTCAACTACCCCTTCAGCTTGCTTCTGAGTTTTTTCAGCCAGTTGTATGATTACATCAGTGGATCTCACCTCATTCAGTTGTAGCCTCTTCATAAGAGTCAGAGGCATCACATTTATGCTAGCTCATAGATCACAGAATCCTCTGTCAATTTTTGTTTCCCCTATGATGCAGGGGATATGAAAACTTCCTGGGTCTGTTTTCTTAGAGACTATGTCCTTCTTGATGAGGGCACTGCATTCTTTGTTCATTATTACAGTTTGTCCTCCCTTCAAAACTCTTTTCTTGCTCAGCAATTCCTTCAAATACTTGATATGTGTAGGCATCTGCTGTAGAATCTCAAGAAAGGGAATATTGATATGGAGAGACTTAAATGTCTCTAAAAAACTTGAATATGTTTTCCCTTTTTCACCTCCTCCTAACCTCTGAGGAAATGGTGCTCTTGGTTGGTAAGTTTCCAGCATGCCTTCATTTTGCAGTTCCTTGGCTTGCTCAGTTTCACTTTCCTGCTTAACTTCTTCCACACCTTCCTTCAAGATTTCTGGCTCCTGTTCTGAGGGTCTGATTCCTTCTTCTTCTGAGACTTCCTTCAATATGGTGATGGCCTTGCATTCTTCCCATCTCACTCCCTTTTGTTCCCCTTTAGGATTCTTTTCTGTGTCACTAGGGAACACTGCAGTTGACTTGGGGGCCTGTTGAGATAGCTCTCCTACTCGAGACTTCATCCTCTTGAGTTTTTCACCATGGTTCCTTAAGGTAGATCTCACATCCTCCCTAAAGCTTTTCAACTCACTTATGTCCTGACCCATGTTTGCAAGCATTCCTTCTATCCTATTTAATTGATCTTGAAATTGTTAGTTCGGATTAGGTTGGTGGTGCACGAAATTGCAATCACACTTTTGCAACTCCGCACAACTAACCAGCAAGTGCACTGGGTCGTCCAAGTAATACCTTGCGTGAGCAAGGGTCGATCCCACGGAGATTGTCGGCTTGAAGCAAGCTATGGTTATCTTGTAAATCTTAGTCAGGATATCAGAAATTATCAGGA
>NC_029780.3:96495271-96496498 GCF_000817695.3 Arachis duranensis
TGTTTTCCAGTATTACCACCGGATACATACATGCCACAGACACATAATTGGGTGAACCCTTTCAGATTGTGACTCAGCTTTGCTAGAGTCCCCAATTAGAGGTGTCCAGGGTTCTTAAGCACACTCTTTTTGCCTTGGATCACAACTTTATTCCTTTCTTTTTCTTTTTCTTTTCTCTCTTTTTTTTTCGAAATTTTTTTTTTGTATCCACTGCTTTTTCTTGCTTCAAGAATCAATTAGATGATTTTTCAGATCCTCAATAACAGTTCTCTTTTTCCTTATTCTTTCAAGAGCCAACAATTTCTAACATTCTCAAAACAACAAATTCAAGAGACATATGCACTGTTCAAGCATTCATTCAGAAAACAAAAATTATTGTCACCACATCAAGCTAATTCAAGTAGTTTCAAGGATAAATTTCGAAATCCTGTACTTCTTGTTCTTTTGTGATTAAAGCATTTTTCATTTAAGAGAGGTGCTGGATTCATAGGACATTTATAGCTTTAAGGCTTAAAATTTCAATTTCATTAACTATGAATTAAGAACAAGACTCAAAGATAAATGTAAGATGAAACTAGAAAAAAATAAAAATAGAAAACAAAACAAAAGAAAAAGAAAAAAAAAACGCAAAAACATAGGCTCCTAATGATAGAGGTTTTCACAGAGTTAGGACTCAACAACGTTGATTTTGAGAAGTGGATGCTCTCTCAGCTTGAGAGGAGAGCTTTTGGCGTTTCAACTCTTGGAGTTCACGCCCCTGCTTCTCTTGTTCCTTCAGCAATTTGCAGAGCATGCAGTTCTGATTCTGCTGTTCTTCCTTAAGTTGCTCCATAGTCTCTTGCAACTTGTTGATAGATGCTTCTAGGCTGGCCCAGTAGCCAATTTCAGGGAATTCAGGGAGGAACTCCTGCGCCCTCCTTTTGATAGAGTTGTCTTGCATTTGTCCTTCCATTGACTTCTTGGTGATTGGATGTTCAATGGGTATGAATTCATCTACTCCCATCTTTACCCCAGCCTCTTTACAGAGCAAGGAAATCAAGCTTGGGTAAGCCAGTTTGGCTTCAGTGGAATTCTTATTTGCAATTGTGTAGATCTCACAAGCAAGCACATGATGAACCTCCACTACTTTTCCAAGCATAATGCAATGAATCATCACTGCTCACTTGATGGTGACCTCAGAACGGTTGCTAGTGGGCAATATGGAACGCCCAATAAAGTCTAGCCAAC
>NC_029780.3:96497693-96499064 GCF_000817695.3 Arachis duranensis
GGTTCCTATAGGAGTCTTGAATGCTGTTCTGTATGCCCACAGAGCATCATCCAAGCTCTTTGCCCAATCCTTTCTTCGAGCCATTACAGTCCTTTCCAGGATTCTTTTTAGTTCTCTGTTAGAGACCTCAGCTTGCCCATTTGTCTGTGGATGATACGGAGTTGCCACTTTGTGGCTAATTCCATATCTAACCATAGCAGAGTATAGCTGTCTATTGCAGAAATGAGTGCCTCCGTCACTGATTAGTACTCTGGGGACACCAAATCTACTGAAGATGTGTTTCTGGAGGAATTTCAGCACGGTCTTGGTATCATTAGTGGGTGTAGCAATTGCTTCTACCCACTTAGATACATAGTCCACTGCCACCAGAATGTAAGTGTTTGAGTATGATGGTGGGAATGGCCCCATGAAGTCAATGCCCCATACATCAAACAACTCTATTTCTAATATCCCTTGTTGAGGCATGGCATATCCATGAGGCAAGTTGCCAGCTCTTTGGCAACTGTCACAGTTACGCACAAACTCTCGGGAATCTTTATAGAGAGTAGGCCAGTAGAAGCCACATTGGAGGACTTTAGCGGCTGTTTGCTCACTTCCAAAATATCCTCCATACTGTGATCCATGGCAATGCCATAGGATCCTTTGTGCTTCTTCTCTGGGTACACATCTGCGGATCACTCCGTTAGCACATCTCTTAAAGAGATATGGTTCATCCCAAAGGTAGTACTTGGCATCTGAAATTAATTTCTTTCTTTGCACTCTGCTGTACTCCTGGGGTATGAACCTCACAGCTTTATAATTTGCAATATCTGCAAACCGTGGAGCTTCCTGAATGGCAAAGAGTTGCTCATCTGGGAAGGTCTCAGAGATCTCAGTAGAAGGGAGGGACGCCCCAGCTACTGGTTCTATTTGGGACAGATGATCAGCTACTTGGTTCTCTATCCCTTTTCTGTCTCTTATTTCTATATCAAACTCTTGCAGAAGCAACACCCATCATATAAGCCTGGGTTTTGAATCCTGCTTTGTGAGTAAGTATTTAAGAGCAGCATGGTCAGTGTACACAACCACTTTGGATCCCACTAGATAGGATCTAAACTTGTCAATGGCATAGACCACTGCAAGTAACTCTTTTTCTGTGGTTGTGTAGTTCTTTTGTGCGTCATTTAGAACACGGCTGGCATAATAAATGACGTGCAGAAGCTTGTTATGCCTTTGTCCCAACACTGCACCAATGGCATGGTCACTGGCATCACACATTAATTCAAATGGCAATGTCCAATCTGGTGCAGAGATGACTGGTGCTGTAACCAGCTTAGCTTTCAGGGTCTCAAATGCCTACAGACACTGTGTGTCAAACACAAATGGTGTGTC
>NC_029780.3:96507532-96554818 GCF_000817695.3 Arachis duranensis
CAATTGTTTGGATGATTTCAGGGAAGAAGAGGCTAGGCAAGGAAGCAACAAGATCAATAAAGGAAGCTTGAATATCACATGTGGAGTTTAAGTTCCAGTTTAAGCTTAAACTGGAACTTAAACTCCACATGTGATATTCAAGCTTCCTTTATTGATCTTGTTGCTTCCTTGCCTAGCCTCTTCTTCCCTGAAATCATCCAAACAATTGCATCAAAGTCTTGCAAAATTTCCTGAGAATTCTTCCATTCATAGCATTCAAGTAATATAACTAAAATCTCATGGAATTTGCATCAAAATCATACTGTTTGGATGGTTCATTGCTTTGTTATTCATTTAACCATTCTTGGTTACTTTAAGCTCAAGAAAATGCACAAAACAACTAAAACTAACAGAAAAATGCTAGTGAAACTAGCCTAAGATGCCTTGGCATCATCGATGTAAGTTCAGCTTACAACGCTCTCATAGGACGGACAACACTCAATCAACTTGGCGTAATAGTCTCGACCCTACACCTATGTATGAAGTTTCCAACCCCAAAAGGGATAGCCACGATAAAAGCAGACCAAAAGACGGCATGTCGCTGTTATAACGAAAGCCTAAACCTCAGAAGCAAAGGAGAAGAGTTCCATACAATCGAGCTGCGCGGAGTTCACCGATGAGAAGAACTTCGTCCCCAGTCAGAAGGCGAGATAGAAAAGATTCAGATCGGGGATACCTCGGAAAAAACGACCAATATCGGCACAATCCTAACAGGAGATTTAAAAGAATTACTAATACAATTCTTGCGAGATAACGCCAATCTCTTTGCATGGAAAGCCGCAGACATGCCAGGCATAGACCCTAAGCTAATGTGTCATAAGCTGGCAGTTTATCCAGGATCTCAATCGGTGCAACAGAGACGAAGAAAACATGGGCCAGAGCGATCCCAAGCTGTGGACGAGCAAGTACAGGCACTACTGGAAGCCGGATTCATAAGAGAAGTCAAATACCCGCTATGGCTAGCCAACATTGTCTTGGTGAAAAAATTAAATGGGAAGTGGCGAATGTGCACCGATTACACCGATCTCAACAAGGCTTGTCCAAAAGATCCATACCCACTCCCAAGTATTGACGCTTTAGTAGATGCTTCCTCTGGATACAAATATCTCTCGTTTATGGACGCATACTTGGGATACAATCAAATCCCCATGTATCCACCAGATCAAGAAAAGACCTCGTTCCTAACACCTAAAGCAAACTACTGCTACATCGTAATGCCTTTCGGTCTCAAGAACGCAGGAGCTACTTATCAAAGGCTAATGAATAAAGTCTTCTCAGATCACATCAGAAAAATCATGGAAGTTTATGTGGACGACATGTTGATAAAGACACAAAGCGAAGATACATTATTATCCGACCTGACTCAAGTGTTCTACACTATAAGGAAGCACAACATGCGGCTCAATCCCGCAAAATGCACTTTCGCAGTAGAAGCAGGCAAATTCTTAGGCTTCATGCTCACACAAAGGGGAATTGAAGCAAACCCAGACAAATGCCAAGCCATACTCAACATGAAGAGCCCAACCTATGTCAAAGAAGTACAACAACTCAATGGCAGGTTGGCCGCCCTATCCCGATTCTTAGCAGGAGCTGCAATAAGATCTCTCCCCTTCTATGCTACTTTAAGAAAGGAAAAACAGTTCGAATGGACGACAGAATGTGAGCAAGCCTTCCAAGACTTCAAGGAATTCTTAGGACGGCCACCTATCTTATCTCGACCACGAGAAGGAGAACCGCTCATATTATACCTCGCAGTAGGGAGTCGGGCAATAGCCTCAGCACTAGTCAGAGAAGACGAACATGGGCAACAACCCGTCTACTTCATTAGCAAAGCGCTACAGGGATCCGAGCTGAACTACCAGAAAATAGAAAAATTTGCCTATACCCTCATTCTATACACCATTAAGGTTCGAACTAACCAGCCCATAAAAGGAATATTGCAGAAAACAGATCTGGCAGGCAGAATTCTACAATGGGCAGTTGAGTTGTCAGAATTTGACCTCCAATATGAAGCTGGGACGGCCATCAAATCACAGTATCTGGCCGACTTTATCGCAGAATTCACAGATGCCCTAGAAACCCCCACAGAATGGAATCTTTACGTAGACGGTTCTTTAAATAAAACTGGAAGCGGCGCAGGCGTGATAATAGAAAGCGACCAAGGAACCCAAGTTGAGCTCTCCCTCATGTTTGGGTTCCCGACCTCAAACAACCAGGCAGAATATGAAGCATTATTAGCTGGTTTGAAGCCGGCTAAAGAGGTCGGAGCTCAAAAACTCAACATTTATAGTGATTCACAAGTGGTCACATCACAAATAACAGGGAGCTACCAAGCCAAAGATCCTACCATGAAAAAATATTTGGATAAAACCAATGAACAGCTCGGACAAATCGGGGAGTATAAAATCTGCCACACACCCTGTGAACAAAACGCCCGAGCTGATGCACTCTCAAAACTAGCTAGCACCAAACCAGGGACAACAATAGGAGCCTCATCCAGGAAATGTTGCAAAACCTATCAATCTCGGAAGAAGAAAAAGTCCTGACTATAACAAGTCAGGACCAAGGATGGATGACCCCCATAATCAACTACCTCAAAACAGGAACGCTCCCCATAGAAGAAAAGGAGCAAAGAGGTTAAAAAGGGAGGCACAGTACTACACCATCATAAACAACATCCTGTACAAAAGAGGAATCTCAACACCTTTACTAAAATGCATGCGGACCTCCAACACAAGGGAAGTGCTAGAAGAAATACACGGCGGCATTTGTGGCAATCATCTCAGAGCACGAGCTCTCACCAAAAAAGTACTCCGAGTGAGATTTTATTGGCCAACTCTACAAAAAGAAGCTACAGAATTTGTAAAGACATGTCCACCATGTCAGAAACATGCCAACTTTCACATCGCCCCGCCAGAAGAGCTCATTAGCGTGACCTCGCCTTGACCATTTGCAAAATGGGGACTCGATCTTCTCGGCCCCTTCCCACAAGGATCAAGACAAGTTAAATTCCTCATAGTAGGGGTAGCTTACTTTACAAAGTGGATCGAGGCAGAGCTCCTAGCCAATGCCACCGCTCAGAGAAGCCGGAAATTCTTATATAGAAACATTGTCACAAGGTTCGGGGTTCCATATTCAATAACCACAGACAATGGCACTCAATTTATAGATGCAGGCTTCAGAAAACTAGTGGCTGACTTGAATATAAAGCACCAGTACACCTCCGTTGAACATCCACAAGCCAATGGACAGGCTAAAGCTGCTAACAAAGTCATATTGGCCGGATTAAAACGGAGATTACAAGATGCAAAGGGAGCCTGGGCAGAGGAGCTTCCACAGGTTCTATGGGCATATCGAATGACGCCACATTCGACCACAAAGGAATCCCCTTTCTGATTAGCATACAGAATGGAGGCAATGATTCCGGTAGAAATTAAAGAAGGATCACATAGAGTAGTCCATTATAATGAGGGAGCAAACTCCCAACTTCAGAGGGAAGAACTCGACCTATTACCTGAAATTCAGGAAAGAGCTCGGATTAGAGAAGAAGCTCTAAAACGTCGAATGGCTTCCAGATATAATCAAAGAGTAGTACCAAGAAGTTTCGCTAAGAACGATCTCATCTTAATCTGAAACGACATTGGAAAAACTCGGCCCGGAGAAGGAAAGCTGGCAGAAAACTGGAAAGGATCCTACCGAGTCATAGAAGTACTTGGGAAGGGCTATTACCGACTGTCCGAACTCGATGGACGAGAGCTTCCCAGATCATGGCATGCCTGCAACCTAAGAAGGTACTACAGCTAGAAAAGGCAACGGATCTCATCAGTGGATGTGCTCTTTTTCCTGAAAAGATTTTTTAATGAGGCACCATGATTGAGATCTAGGTCATGCCCTACTTAAAGGGATAAGAAAATTCCCACATGTATATATTTGCATTTTTTCTTTGAATAAAGTCTATTTAGATATTCTACAAAGAATCCAAGACGCATTAATCTGAAGTATTCATCGTCCGATTATAAAGCGACAGGTCGGCAGAAAGTGAAAAACAATTTCACTGCGCGACCACGATAAAGATAAATCATCCGATAAAGGTGAAAACGCGATTCACCCAAAGGACGATCTAAAGATGCCAACCACTTTCTACAAATTGGCAAAGATGAACACAGAATAATGTAAGAAGTTATCGAAAGTGATCTAAAAAAAGAACCTGACGAGGTCTTACGGATCGCTAAAATAATAACTTAAGGACTGGTCGAACGAACCAAGTCAACCCAAGTTATAAGTAAACCCTGGAAAGAGGTCTGGCCAACCCTATTAAAGAGGATTACTTTAACTTAAAAGGGCCTGACATAACAAAGTCAGCCCAAAACAAAAAGTTATACAAGTAGTCCCTGAAAGAGATCTGACAAAGATCGAAGAAAGAGGACTACAAAAAATAACTTAAAGGAGACCGACATAATCAAGTCGGATTCCTATGATAAAAAGTTATCAAAGTAATCCCTAAAAGAGACCCGACAAAGGTCCAAGAAAGAGGATTACAAAAAATAACTTAAAAGGAGACAGACATAACTCCTACCACTAAAAAGTTATCAAAGTAATCCCTGAAAGAGACCTGACAAAAGTCCAAGAAAGAGGATTACAAAAAATAACTTAAAGGAGACCGACATAACCAAGTCGGACTCCCACTACAAATAAAGTTATAAAAGTAATCCCCGAAAGAGACCTGACAAAGGTCCAAGAAAGAGGATTACAGAAATAACTTAAAGGGGGACCAGCGCAAAAGAACCACCAAGAAACAAGTTAGACCCATAAGTCACAACCTCAAAGGATCCAAGCTACAAAACAAAGCAAATCCGAGGAGGTCGAGATGCAAGATTTCAAACATCAGAAGAAAACTGAAAAGCTACCTCTATTACTCCACAAAAATTATAAGGCCCCGGAACAGCGGCCATCAACACCTGCTAAAGATAGCGAGCTACTTTTTGTTTTTCAAAATAAAGTTGCTAAAACAAAGCAACTAGAAACCTTCAACAAAACAAACAAAGTTTTAAAAAGCCCACAAGCCGGGCCAACTACATAAATATCTAGAAAAGAGATCAGCAGGCATCAGGAGCCTTCTGGGCATCATCAGGACAAGGAGAAGGAGGACGAGTCTGAATAGGCACGGCATCTATAGTTCCATCCTCCCGGTTCAGAACTTGGCAATCCGAATCAGGTGCAACCGGAGGAACAGAAGAGGTCGACACTTTGGCAGAGGACACAGGAGGAGGATCAACATCATCATCACCCTCGTCATCAGGGACAATCTTGCCATCTCTGACAACATTGTCTAAACTGAAAAGGGTGAGATCGGCCTCGGGAGCAATGACCCGAACTTGCTCCTTCAAGTTCTCGTAAGCAGCAGTCACGCTGCCGACAAGATGACCTTGGAGTTCAGAATAATCCTCTCGAGCACTGTCCAACTCCCCCCTCAGACGCATCACCTCCCGATAAGTTGTAACATAACTATTCTTATGCATCAGGGCTGTGTCCTCAGCCAACCTCAAAGAAGCCGCCAGTGAAAGGGAACTCGCCTTCTCATTCTCTAGATCCTTCTCCAACTTAGTCACCTTTGATTCAAGTTCCTCCTTCAGCCCCTTCATTCGGTCGAACTCCTGCTTCGCCTCCTCCATAAAGGCTTTGGTGGCATGAAGAGGAAGATTCTGAGCAATCCGATGTATAGCAGCCGACATAAACACCATTTGTACATGATTTCGGGCCATAAATTCCAAATGGTCGAGGATAGACACATCGTCCATCGAAAGGGAACCATAGGGAGCAATTTGCTGATCCACAAATTCAATAGCATTAAAATCAGGAGCATTGAGGTCAAAAGGCTCAGCGGTCTTTTGTTTTTTATTGGGAGGAGCACCAGAAGGAACAGCAGAGGGAGGATGAGGATCCACTAGACGAATTCGGGGAGTAGGAATCACCTTCTTCACCCCAGGGGAACTCGACACAGACGGCTTCACGTGTACCTGGGAAGACCCTTCCCCAGTCGCCTTGTTCGAGATGTTTTTGGCAGCAGTTGCCCTCTGCGCCCTTTTAAAAGCCTTTATTGATTCATTATTCTTCATCGCCTCTGCAAGCAAAACAAAAATTAGGTTACAAGTCGGAAAAGACAGTTATGAGAGTTCCAAAATAGATAAAAACGAAACATAAAATACCCAGTTCAGTTTGAAGAAAAGAAGGATTGGTTAGAAATTTCTTTGTGTCAAGATGGGGAGGTTGCCCCCAACGTTCTTCCAAGACAATCACAAAGGCTTGCTCAGCCTCATCCAACATCTCCCACGTATATCGGGACACCCTCACCTCTTTCTGCCATTCCAAGGGAAAAGAAGGCTCGTCGTTTTCATCCAGAAAAAAGGGACGAGCTCCTTCAACAGCTCGGACCTTGAAAAAGTAGTTTTTAAAATTACGAAAGGATTCGTCAAACATGGAAAAAACCTTCTTTCCCTGGGTAGAGCGAAAGGAGACCCAAGCCGCCTTCTTTTTCACCACTCCGGGTTTAGTCAAGACAAACAGATAGAAAAAGAGAGATTGGGAAGCACGAATACCAAAACTATTACACAACAGCTAAAAAATCTTTATGAAACCCCACGAGTTAGGGTGAAGTTGAGAGGGAGCAACATTACAGGACCATAACAGGTCAATCTCAAATTCAGTAAATGGAAGGGTGATACCCAGCTGACCAAAGAAAAAATCGTAAGCATAGAAAAAAGGGCGATCATCAGCAACCCGAGTAGAGAAGCAGACTCTCTCGTCAAAAGAGGGAGGGACAAGTTCATAGTTCTTCGCATCAACAGAATTACTACAGACACTATGGAATTGCCTAAGTTGCGCACAAAATTCGGAATCAACCAAAGAGACACACAAAAGAACCATCGAGTCCACCCAATCAGCCATGCCCTTGGGAACACGGGAAGGCATCTCAACAACGTTATTGTGAGAAGACATGAGGCCAACTAAATCCTACAAAGAGAAAAGAAAAATGGATTACTTTAAAAAACATCTCGGATGAAAGGCGAAACAACTCGACAGATGGACAAACAAAAAAGGAAAACCCCAAGACTCAAAAAAGCCATGGAGCATACTTTGGAGGCAACAACAAACAAGGTTTCAAAGCTTACATCTCTCAAAAGAAGATCTCAAGCAACAGACAAGAAAGTCAGAAAGTCACTATCTTTTTACATTCTATCAACAAAAAAGCATCATCAAACATCAAACATGCCAAAATCGACAAAAGACACAACCTTTTTTGAAAAAACCAAAACAAATATCGCAGCAAATAGGGAAAACCATCAACAGGAAAGACGAAAAGGTTCATGCAAAAGGCGAAGAAACTCTCAGAGAATACAAAACACAAGATCATAGAAAGATCCAAGCTTTTTTGAACATGCATCCAAAATATCAAAAACAAAGCAACGAAAGTGAGAAAGCTGTAAACAGAACCAACCTGAAAAAAAGCAAGAAGCTTCGAAAAGAGTTGAAGATGCGGAGACGGAATCGCCGGACCACTGAGTAATGCCACAAAATGCAAAGGCAAGCTATAAGTGAAGAGCAGGAAGCGAGAGAACAAAAGGAGAAGTTACAAACCAAAAATGAAGAAGAGAAACCGTTTCTGACGTCGAAAATACAAAATAAAAGCCAAGGGAAATGGGACAATTAATACCAATTAATGAAGGTATCAAACCCTCACACGTTCCCAAGAACAAAGTGCTAATATAAAAGCGCACATTTTTAGAGAAAAACGTTCCACATTCAAAAAGGCTCTACAAAGAAAGGAATCGACAAAATGCTCGAGTTCGACTTCACTATAAAAACTCGAAAACTCTACCGTAAAAAGACCGAGCTCGAGCAGGGGCACTGTTCATACCCTGGGTCGAGATGACCGACCCGGGATGCTCGACAGACAAAGCGACCGACCTCTTCAGGTTCGGACAACCCGACCTCTTGTCAAAAGAGCTCGGCCAAATCGACAGGAAAGCCCAATAAAGGGCCCAAATAGAGGAACACGAGCCAAATCCAAAGGCAATCCCAGCCTACAGAGATAAAGGCGGTTCCCTTGAAGATAAGCTGACTACATTCAAGATAAGATAAGATAAGATAACTAACTTATCTTATCAGAAAGGTCAGCCTCCGCTACTATAAATACACTAGAGCACCCAGGTATAACTCATACTCTGATTCTACTCAATACCTGCTTAATACCCTTGCTAACTTAAGCATCGGAGTCCCTTGCAGGTACCCCCCACCCTCCGAGGATGAAGGATCAGCACCATCACCAAGTCCAACAAGTCAGACATGGCGGCTCCAGCCACCATCATCAAGTCGGACACAACAGCTCCGACCAGCACAGAAGATCTCGACCGAGATTGACCTACAGTTTAAGGTAACCCTCAGAACATAAGCCAATGTCAACTCTAGGGGGATTAAGAACATGGAAGAATAAGCACAAAATAAATAATAAAATATAATGACTAGTGATGACAAGTCATCATATACCTATTTTTCTATGCTTTTTCATACAAGAAATTGATGATTTGTGCTTAAATATTGAATGCTTTTGTACTTAAAGGATATATTTCTTGATCTTTTAATTTTATAAATCTTGTAGGAAATAAGAAGAAAAAGAAGCAAAGAAGCACAAAAAAAGGAGAAAAAAGAGCTTTGGGACACACTTTGAAGTTGGAGCACACTTTGGAGCCTTAGGCCACGCTTTTAAAAGCGTGGCCCATGACCAAATCAAAGGTGAATAAGCAATCAGCGCACACTGCCCTGCTCTTGCCAAGGCAGGACAATATCATGATGAAACAAAGTGAGGTTGGAAGCAAATTTTCGCTAAGGTAAAATCTGGGCGCTCACAGCATGACCATGCCTCCTTCAAAGGGCTATAACTTGAGCTACAGACGTCCAATTGATGTGCTTCTAGTTGCGTTGGAAAGCTGACATTCAGAGCTTTCCACCGATATATAGCAATTCATATTTGGCGTAAAAGTGAGGCATGAGTGAAAGGCATCTTTAAGGGCCAAAAACAAGCGAAAATAAACCAATGTGCTTCCACCAAGGTTTGAAGAAGGAGACACAAGGAAACCAAGGAAGTCTACCCTCAAGGAGAGCAGAATGCCCTCTTGGAGGGCAATATCGTGTTCTCTTCATGAAAATTCAAGGAAAAATTGCAACAACTTCCTCCACCAAGTTTCGAACACAAGACCTCTAGGAAGCCAAGCCTTAGGCGTGAATTAGGTGCCAAGAAGAAAAAGCCAAGCAATGCACTCCATGGGATTCAAACTTGGCACTCCCCAAGGAAAGCTTGCGCTGCCCACAATGAGGGCAGGGCAGCATTTCGTGGTGCATGGCACGCACATCCTTGGCATGGCCAGCACGCACAATTGGTGCGCCGCAAGGGAGCTTCGGCCAGCAGCAATCATGGCACGGTCAAGGAACTTGGTGCGCGCACAAGACACACCAAGGCAACATTGCCCTGCCCTCCACAAGGGCAGGACAGCATCCTGATGCTCCCACATTTGGCACGCAATATGCTTCCTCACACAAAGTTTCCCTGCTCTGCCCTCCACAAGAGCAGGGCAGCCTCCTGGGAGCAACATATGGGCCAAAATCAACCAAAATTCAATTTAATTCAATTCTTCACCAAATTGAATTAAGGCCATCCAAGACCCATTCTCCCTCAAATCCAAAGCAAGCAAAGCCCACATCATCACTCAAAGGCACAAGAACAAGCTAGAATTAGGATTTTCATTTAATTTGTTTTTCATTTCAATTTCATTTTATTTTGTAAAGCCTATATAAGGCATCATTTTCATCTTTGTAAAGGAGGTTGGCTCCATTAGTAGTAGTAGATAGCTCTCTCTTTTAGTTTTCATTTCTGTTTTGAATCTTGGGTGGAGATTGGAAGGAATTCTGTTTTCATTCTCCATCTGCAACTTCTCTTGTTATTCTTCTGCAAAATTTCAGTGAATTAAGGATTTAAACCAAAACTCTCTTTACTGCTTTCATCTTCTTTCGTTCTGCAATTATTCTTGGTTAGATCAAGGAAGGAATTGAGATCTAGACTTGTTTTCTAGTCTCTTTGATTTCCTGAGATCTTCAATCTCATTTGGCAATTAAACTGAATTTAATTTCTGTTTGCTTCTTCAAGCAATTCTGCTTTCTGTCTAAGATTTGTTGCAAGTTACTCTTCTGCTTGATTGCTCCTTACATTCTCTTGTTGAATTTTAATTCCATCACCCAAGTCCTTTTACTTTTCATGCAATTTAATTATTCTGCAATTATTCTAAGTGCTGCTTATTGCTTTCCTTTAAATTTCCTGCACCCAATCCCCTTTACATTTGATGCAATTTACATTTCTTGTCATTTAAGATTTTGCCAATTTACTTTTCTTGCTCTTTAAGTTTCTTTGCATTTTTCTTTCTGAACTTTATAATTCCTGCAAATTTACATTCTGTTGGCTACAGTTTCACACAATTCACTCAATGTTAGCTTGACTAAACTAATCACCCACTAAAGTTGCTTGATCCATCAATCCCTGTGGGATCAACCTCACTCTTGTGAGTTATTACTACTTGATGCGACCCGGTATACTTGCCGGTTGGATTTGTGTGTTGGAAAATTCGTTTTTCCACAAAAACACCATCAACTAGTACCGGAGGTAAACTCTTCTCAAAAGCTAAAACCAAAATCTTCCAATTCCTAATTGTGAATGCTCAAGTGTGTAAAACCTAAAGGAGGAGTAAAAACCAGATCTAAAACTAAAAATTATGCGGAATGAATTGTTCTCCCTATTTCTGCATGTTCCCTGGCTCTAGTCTGTGTTTCTGGGCCGAAAACTGGGTTGAAATCTGGCCCAAAAACTCTGCCAGTGACTTCTGAAATTCTACAGATCGCGTACGCCACGCGGTCGCGTCAATCATGCGGACACGTCATTCAGCGTTTTGCTTTCCCAAGCTGGCGCGTCGTCCATGCCTCCGCGTCACTTATGCTTTGCCAATCCGCGCAATCGCGTGAGCCATGCGGCCGCGTCACTTCTCGCTGGTCATCTCCTTAATTTCTTGTATTCCTTCCATTTTTGCACACTTCCTTTCCAATCTCCAATTCATTCATACCCTATAAAGCCTGAAACACTTAACACACAGATCATGGCATCGAATGGGATAAAAGAGAATTAAAATACCTAACTAAAAGTCTCTAGGAAGTAAGTTTTCAATCATGTAGTAATTTTAGGAAGGAAATATAAATGCATGCTAATTATATGAATAAGTGGGTAAAGATCATGATAAAACCAAACAATTAAACACATTATAAACCATAAAATAGTGGTTTATCACTAAGTCAGAGAGGCTCTGCTTAGAATTCTCTGTCTTTTGCTGAGAAGATGATGGAAAAGGCTTGCTATTGCCAAACCTATTTCTCCTACCATTATTATTATTGAAACTTTGATTAGGCTTCTGTTGATCCTTCCATGAGAAATTAGGATGATTTCTCCATGAAACTTGCAATTCTCCTGCATTAGAGAAACTAATTGAGGTTTAAACTCAAAGTTATTTTCTCCAATTGCAGGAATTGAGATGCTTCTTCTATAGAAGTCGGAAGTTGGTGTAGTAAAGTCACCAAGCATCTTCCTTGCATCTCCACCATTGTTGTTGGGTTTGACTGCCATATCTACTTCTTTTTCAAAATTTTCTGTAAGGTCCTCTCTGGAGTATTGTACTTTAGCTTCTCTTAGCTTCCTCTTCAGAGTCCTTTCAGGTTTAGGATCAGCTTCAACAAGACTGTCTTTATCCATGTTCCTGTTCATATGAAAAAAAGAGAACATAAAAGAAGAGGAATCCTCTATGTCATAGTATAGAGATTCTTTTATGTGTCAAAGGAAAAAAAGAATAGAATGAAGAAGGAAGAAGAAGAAATTCGAACACACAGAGAGAGAGGGTTCGAATTATTAGATGAGTAGAAGAGAAATGTTAGTGAATAAATAAAATACATAGAAAGAGATGAGAGAGAGAGAGAGAGAGAGAGTATTCGAATATTAATTAAGAGAAAAGAAAAATATTTTTGTTTTTATTTTAATTATAAGTTAGAATTCAAAATTTAAGGAAAGAAATAAAATAAAATTAGAATTTAAAACAATTAGTTAATTAAAAAGATTTTTGAAAAAGTGGTTAGTAATTTTCGAAAATTGGAAGTTGAGAAGTGGTTAGGTGGTTTTGAAAAAGCTAAGAAATAGTAATTAGTTGAAAAAGATTTGAAAATAATTTTGAAAAGATAAGAAGTTAGAGAAAATATTTTGAAATCAAAATTTAAAAAGATATGATTGAAAAGATATAATTGAAAAAGATTTGATTTTTAAAATTGATGACTTGACTAATAAGAAGCTAAAAGATATGATTTTAGAATTCAAAGATTGAGCCTTTCTTAACAAGAAAGTAACAAACTTGAAATTTTTGAATCAAAACATTAATTGTTAGTAAAGTTTTTGAAAATATGAGATGAAAATAAGAAAAAGATTTTGAAAATCAATTTTAAAACTTTCAACAATATTAAGAAGAAAAATGAAAAAGATTTGACTTCTGAAAAAGATTTGAAAAGATAGAATTTTTAAATTGAAATTTGACTTGACTAACAAGAAACAACTAAATTTTAAAAATCTTTGACTAAGTCAATCCAAAATTTCGAAATTTATGAGAGAAATAAGGGAAAGATATTTTTTATTTTTGAATTTTTAATGAGGAGAGAGAAAAACACAAAGATGACTCAAAACATAAAAATTTAATATCAAAACAAAAAATGCATGCAAGAACACTTTAAATGTCAAGATGAACACCAAGAACACTTTTGTTCCGGGGGTTACCTGAAACTGTAGGTCGATCTCAGACGAGATCTTATGTGCTGGTCGGAGCTGTTGTGTCCGACTTGATGATGGTGGCTAGAGCCACCGTGTCCGACTTGTTGGACTTGGTGATGGTGCTGATCCTTCATCCCCGGAGGGTGGGGGGTACCTGCAAGGAACTCCGATGCTTAAGTTAGCAAGGGTATTAAGCAGGTATTGAGTAGAATCAGAGTATGAGTTATACCTGGGTGCTCCAGTGTATTTATAATGGTGAGGAGTGACCTCTCTGGAGATAAGATAGTTATCTTATCTTATCTTATCTTTGAGTGAAGTCATCTTATCTTTAGGGGAACCGCCTTTATCTTTCTGGGCTTTGGCTGCCTTAGATTGGACTGTGTTCCTTAGTTTTGGGCCTGCTTTGGGCTCCTTTAGCAATTTGGTCAAGCTCTTTGAGAAGAGGTCGGGCATTGGCCGAGCTCTTTGAGAAGAGGTCGAATAGTCTGACCTGAAGAGGTCGGTCGGCTTGTCGCTAAACATCCCGGGTCAAACATCTTGACCCAGGGTATGAACAGTGCCCCTGCTTGAGTTCGATCTTTCCGTGAGATCGTGCTTTTCAGAGCTTCGATCTCTTTGGAAGTCGTGCTCAAGCATCTGTCTGGCTTGTTTCTTCATTGCTTTGCAATCTTTGTAGATTTTCTAGAGGTTTGGTACTTCACAATCCAACCTCTTTTGAGTGGTAGTGTGGGTTTTCTACCCTTGCCTTCTGGATCACGCCTTGCTTTAAGTTTGTGTTGACAACCCTCTGCTTTGGCGAAGTTATCCTTGCGGCTTGATATCCGGACTTTTAGTGATTTGTTCAATGACTTTTTAGTGTTCTTTATATAGAACCTTTTTTTAGTCTTGGATGATGTTCGTAGCCCTGTTTGAGATTATGCCTTCTTTGAGTGGAGTTGTATCCTTTTTGGTTAAGCACATTTGAGCCTTAAGTTGTTTCCCAACCTTTTGGCTTGTTCTTTTTTGAAGTCGTACTTGCGCCTCTTCTTTAGCTGACGTCGACCTGTATGACTTTGCCCCTGCTTGAGTTCGGACTTTTTCGTGAAGTTCGATCTCTTTGGGGAAGTCGTGCTCAAGCATCCTAACTTTGGTCGATCTTGAGTAGTTTCTCCTTGTGCGAGTCTGGTATTGCCCTTTTTAGTTTGTCGAGAGGGCTTTTCAGCCTTTCTTCCGACTTGTTTGTCTTCACTGCTCTGGCTTTTTAGTCATAATCCAACAACTTTTTAGGTAGTGTTCTGGTGGGGAACCTTTTTATAGTTTGTTTGGATGACTTTTTAGCTCTGTCTTTGAGACCGTGCTTTTTGCATTTTAAGTAGTGTCTTTTTTCAAGACTTCGTACCTTTTAGCAAAACATTCCTGGCTTTCCTCTGGCCGTTTGCGAGATGTCTTTGTCCCTTTTTGTGGATCTTTATAGAGTGTCGGTACTTTATTGTCCGACCTCTTTTGATCACTTTTGATTTTGTCCCCTTTCTGCTTGGTCGAGGTGGTCCTTGGGGCTAACTTGTCTGACGACTTTTTATTGTTGAACACTTTTTAGTCAACCTGAACAATTTTGATAGCCTTGTCGTGGAGCCGTGGCTTTTTGGGTGGAGCTATGTCCGTTTTTAGCGCACGTTTTTCGTTGGTCCGACTTCTCTTGTCGATCCTTCTTTAGCTTTTGTTGGTCCGATTTTTCTTGTCGGTCCAAGCTATAGCTTTCGTTGGTCTGACTTCTTCTTGTCGGTCCAAGTTGTAGCTTTCGTTGGTCCGACTTCTTCTTGTCAATCCCTTCTAAGTTATTTCTAGTAATCCTCTTTTTTTGGACCTTTGTCAGGTCTCTTTCAGGGATTACTTTTTATAACTTTTTGTAGCTTTGGCGTGGACTGACTTCTTTCTGTCGGTCCCTTCTACGTTATTTCTAGTAATCCTCTTTTTTGGACCTTTGTCGGGTCTCTTTCAGGGATTACTTTTTATAACTTGTCTTGTAGGAGACCGACTTCGTTAGGTCGATCTCTTCTAAGTTATTTTTGTAATCCTCTTTCTTGGACATTTGTTAGGTCTCTTTCAGGGATTACTTTTATAACTTGTTTTGTAGGAGACCGACTTCGTTAGGTCGATCTCTTCTAAGTTATTTTTGTAATCCTCTTTCTTGGACCTTTGTTAGGTCTCTTTCAGGGATTACTTTTATAACTTGTTTTGTAGGAGACCGACTTCGTTAGGTCGATCTCTTCTAAGTTATAGCAATTCCTCTTTAATAGGGTTGGCCAGACCTCTTTCCAGGGATTTGCTGATAACTTGGGTTGACTTGGTCCGACTTTTTAGTGTCAGCCAGTTTTTTTAAGTTATTATATAGCAATCCATAAGACCTCGTCAGTTTCTTTTTGGGATCACTTTCAATAATTTCTTGCATTATTCTGTGTTCATCTTTGCCGATTTGTAGATGGTGGTTTCTATCCCCGTTTGATCGTCCTTTAGGTGAATCACATTTTCACCTTTGTCGGACGATCATTCCTATCGAGATCGTACAAGTGAATCTATTCTTCACTTTCTGTCGATCTGTTGCTTTATAATTGGACGATGAATGCTTCAGATTAATGCGTCTTGTTTGAGTAATGAATTTGATTTTCACTTTGTCGATCTTTGTCGAAATCAAACGATGAATTCGGTTTTCATCGTGGTCAGGCGGTGAAGTTGGTTTTCACCTTGCCGGCCTGTCGCTTTGAGATCGGACGATGATTTTGGTTTTCATCTTGCCGACTTTGTCATGATCGGGCGGTGAATTTGGTTTTCACCTTGCTGACCTGTCGTAATCGGGCGTCTTGGTAGGAAACCTTTTAGGGAATCTGCGAACTTTTAAACAATAAAATGAAGATATGAATAAGAGTATGTACATGTTAGTGCTTACCCTTCTAGGTCGGGCAATCTTTTAGATCTCGGCCTGGTGCCTTTTGCAGGCATGCCATGACCTTGGTAGCTCTCGCCCCTCGAGGTCGAACACTTTGTGGTGACCTTTCCCCAGTACTTCTGTGACTTGGCAGGGTCCTTTCCAATTACCTGTTAGCTTTCCCTCTTCCGGTCGACTTGTTCTGATATCATTTCGGATTGGGATGAGGTCATTATTGGCGAAGCTTCTCTGTACTACCTTTCATTTGTACCTTTCTCGGACTTCTGGGAGTAGGTCGAGCTCTTTCCTTTGGATTTGGGAGTTGACCTCTTTATTGTAGAGGATCATTCTGGGGTATCTTCTTCGATCTCTACTGGGATCACTGCCTCCACTCCGCGAGTCAATCGGAAGGGTGATTCCCCCGTCGTGAAGTGTGGAGTTGTCCGATATGCCCATAGGACTTGTGGGAGCTCTTCAGCCCAAGCTCCCTTTTGATCTGAAGAACTTTGGTTCTTTCTGCAAAAAGTTTATGTATTCGCCTTTGAGGAGAATGTGTGCTTTGCTTAGGATTTGGCTGTTCCTGTTTCTTTTCATTGTTGCCTGACTCCCTTTGTACAAAAGTTCTAGCCTTTGTTTTGACCTTTTGTTTGAGAGGTGTTCGGACTGTTTGGGTATAGATTGTCGGCTTCTCTTCTCTGTGTTCTTGCCCTGTTGTTGCCTCCAAAGGGTGCCCCTGGACTTTCGTGTGAGTCCTGGGGTTTCTCTTTTACTGTTGTATCTGATATCTGATGTTTTGCTGTTATTGTCCGAGTTGTTTCCTTATTTGTCTGAGTTGTTTGGTAATAACCCCATGGTTGACCTATGTCTTCTTGAAAAAATATTGCCGAGATGTCTACTAAGATCCCGGATGGCATGTCTGATTGACTGGATTCCATAGTTTTAATGCGTGTTACTGTGGCTGACCCTGAGTACTATGTACGACTTAGGAGATTCCGTAGAATTTGTAGGGATAGAGATAAGGAGAAGAATTATGAGTTGGTGTCGCCAAACCCTGAGGAGAGGGTTTGTTTTCCTTCCTTGTTGTGGTCTTGTAATGTAGCCTGGATGAGGCTTCTGTTATTGCCCCCTGGTTTGGTGTTGGCTAGTTTTGAAAATGCATCAGCTCGGGCATTCTGCTCCCGAGGTATGTGTCGGACTTCATATTCCCCGAATTGTCTGAGCTGTTGGTGTTGGCTGATTTTGAAAGTGCATCAGCTTGGGCATTCTGCTCCCGAGGTATGTGTCAAACTTCATATTCCCCGAAATGTCCGAGCTATTTTCAGTTTTTGTCCAGGGTCCTCCGAATTGTCCGAGCTGTTCTCTGGTTTTGTCCAGGGTCCCCCGAATTACCCGAGGTATTTTTTCATGGTGGGATCCTCAGCTTTCTCTTTGTGAGGTGACTACTTGTGAATCACTGGACATGGTAAGCTCCTACCTTCTTAGCTAGCCTTAAACCAGCCAGTAGTGCCTCGTATTCAGCTTGGTCATTTAGCTTTATTTGGCTTCCTTGATCGCTTTCTATAATTACACCTGCACCACTCCCGGTTTTGTTTGAAGAGTCGTCCATGTAGAGTTTCCATTTTGTAGGAGTTCCCGGGGTGTCAGTGTACTCTGTAATGAAGTCGGCCAAATACTGTGATTTGATGGCTGTCCGAGCTTCATGTCGAAGATCGAATTCGGATAACTCGATTTGCCACTGTAAGATTCTTCCAGCTAAGTCTGTTTTCTGTAGGATGCCTTTTATGGGCTGGTTAGTCCGAACTCTAATAGTGTGAGCTTGAAAATATGGGCAGAGTTATCGAGAAGAGAGTATGAGGGTGTAGGCGAACTTTTCTATCTTTTGATAGTTTAGTTCGGCCCCTTGTAGAGCCTTGATGATGAAGTAGACGGGTTGTTGCCCACTCTTGTCCTCTTTAACTAGTGATGAGGCTATTGCCCGACTTCCCACTAAGAGGTATAATATGAGCTTTTCACTTTCCCTTGGTTGGGTAAGAATGGGTGGTTGCCCCAAGAATTTTTGAAATCTCGGAAGGCTTGTTTGCACCCCGTTGTCCTATTCAAACCTCTCTCCCTTCCTTAATATCCCTCTTTGAGGTGTCCTTTGCGAGATGATTTAGAGATCCCTCCTCCTGTGAATCCTCCATGAACATGTCTCTCAGGGGTGTGAGGTGGACGTTCAACTCGTCTGACCTCTTTGGTGTGAGACGTTCGACTTGTCCGACCTCTTTGGTGTGAGGTGGACCTTCAACGCGTCTGACCTCTTTGGTGTGAGATGGACCTTCAACTTTGTCCAACCTCTTTGGTGTGAGGTGGACCTTCAACTCGTCCGACCTCTTTGGTGTGAGGTGGACCTTCAATGCGTCTGACCTCTTTGGTGTGAGGTGGACCTTCAACCCGTCCGACCTCTTTGGATTTGGATTGGGCGAGGTGGTGAGATCTTCTCAGTGTTTCATATTTCTTGGTAGACATCCACAAGAGACACCCGAAGGGGTGTAATTGTGGTATTTTCTAGGCTTCTCTCCCTGTTGATCTTCTTTTTTCTTGGACTCTTTATCCTTATCCCAGGAGGAGTAGAAATGTTCGGTTTTTGAGATCTCTCCTAGTCGAGAGTTTTCCTCCATGTTGATGTACTTCTCGTCTCATTCTTGCACCTCATTCAGAGATGTGGGATGTTTCTTTGATATGGAGTGACTAAAAGGACCCTCTCGTAGGCCATTGATGAGACCCATAATGGCTGCTTCAGTTGGCAGACTTTGTATGTCCAAACATGCTTTGTTGAATCTTTCCATGTAGTTGCGAAGACTTTCCCGATCTCCTTGCTTGATCCCTAATAGACTTGGGGCATGTTTAGCCTTATCTTTTTGGATGGAGATTAACGGATTGCATCTGAGGCCTCCGTGAGATACATCCTGCTTCTGAAATTGCTAAGATGATGGCTTGGATCTGATGTGCCGTCGTATGGAGTCATGTCTGGAGCTTTGAAGTCCTTTGGGACCTTTAGCTTTCATGATCTCTTTGGTGAATGGATCTTGTTCCTTGCGGGAGCTATCCTCATGACAGGATCGATTAGCTTTAGCCTTGAGATCGGCTTCGAGTTTTAGGAGTTTATCCTCCAATTCCCGGCGTCGCCTTATTTCCCATTGTAGGTCTTTCTCAGCCTCTCGTTGATGTAGGGCTTCTTTTTCAAGTTATTTCAAATGGTCCTGAAGCGCTTCCATGGCTCCCATGTTTGGAGAATTCTTTTCGTTGTTGAGTTGAGGAGTATCTTTTGGTGTAGTGTCCGCGTTTTTAGGCGGCATTCTATCTTCTAAATCGTGGTCGTTGTCATGGTCGTCCGCCATGGTGATGGGATGACTTCCAGGTTCCCCGGCAATGGCGCCAATGTTCCAGGGGTTACCTGAAACTGTAGGTCGATCTTGGACGAGATCTTCTGTGCTGGTCGGAGCTGTTGTGTCCGACTTGATGATGGTGGCTGGAGCCGCCGTGTCCGACTTGTTGGACTTGGTGATGGTGCTGATCCTTCATCCCCGGAGGGTGGGGGGTACCTGCAAGGGACTCCGATGCTTAAGTTAGCAAGGGTATTAAGCAGGTATTGAGTAGAATCAGAGTATGAGTTATACCTGGGTGCTCCAGTGTATTTATAATGGTGAGGAGTGACCTCTCTGGAGATAAGATAGTTATCTTATCTTATCTTATCTTTGAGTGAAGTCATCTTATCTTTAGGGGAACCGCCTTTATCTTTCTGGGCTTTGGCTGCCTTTAGATTGGGCTGTGTTCCTTAGTTTTGGGCCTGCTTTGGGCTCCTTTGGCAATTTGGCGAAGCTCTTTGAGAAGAGGTCGGGCATTGGCCGAGCTCTTTGAGAAGAGGTCGGATAGTCTGACCTGAAGAGGTCGGTCGGCTTGTCGCTAAACATCCCGGGTCGAACATCTTGACCCAGGGTATGAACAACTTTGAAGATCATGATGAACATCAAGAACTTATTTTTGAAAAATTTTTAAGAAAAGAAACACATGCACGACACCAAACTTAGAAATTTTTAAACTTTCGGCTCTAAAAATTCAAAAATGCATATGAAAAACAAGAAAAGACACAAAACAAGAAAATCACAAGATCAAACAAAGGCAATCATCAAGAACAACTTGAAGATCAAGAAGAACATATGCATGAGTTTTCGAAAAATGCTAGAAAAATAAAAACATGCAATTGACACCAAACTTAAAATTTGACTCTAGACTCAAACAAGAAACACATAAATTTTTTTGGTTTTTATGATTTTATTAAAATTTTTTTCGAAAACTATTTTTGAAAAAGAAAATAAAGAAATTCAAAATTTTTAATACGAATTCCAGGAATCATGCAATGTTAGTCTAAAGCTTCAGTCTAAAAAGATTAGACATGGCTAGCCAAGCTTCAGCATGATATTACATACAACAGCCAAATTGATAGGAATCAACTAGCTCCTGTGATGATAAAAGCATCATCTGAAACTCTAGAATCCATTCTTAAAAATTCTAAAGAACAAAATAAAAAAAAAAGAAAATTACCTAATCTGAGCAACAAGATGAACCGTCAGTTGTCCAAACTCGCAAAAACTTGGTACACGAAATTGTGATACACACTTTTCTCACAACTCCGCGCAGCTGACCAGCAAGTGCACTGGGTCGTCCAAGTAATACCTTACGTGAGTAAAGGTCGATCCCACGGAGATTGTCGGCTTGAAGCAAGCTATGGTCATCTTGTAAATCTCAGTCAGGCGGATTCAAATGGTTATGAAGTTTTGATGATTAAAAAAAGAAATAAAACATAAAATAGGATAGAGATACTTATGCAATTCATTTGTGGGAATTTTAGATAAGCATATGGAGATGCTTTGTTCCCTCTGAGCCTCTGCTTTCCTATTGTCCTTATCCAATCATGCGTACTCCCTTCTATGGCAAGCTGTATGTTGGTGGATCACCGTTGTCAATGGCTACCATTCGTCCTCTCAGTAAAAACATATCCGTTATGGTTTCCCGCAAGGCTAATCAGCAGTCGGTTCTCGATCGTGTTAGAATAAGATCCATCGATCCTTTTGCACACTGTCACTGCGCCCAGCAGTCACGAGTTTGAAGCTCGTCCTAGTCATCCCATCCCAGATCCTACTCGAAATACCACAGACAAGGTTTAGACTTTTCGAATCTCAAGAATGCTGTTAATTGATTCTAGCTTATACCACGAAGACTCTGATCTCACGGAATGGAAGGTTCTGTTGTCAGGAGAGGCAACCATGCATCGTGAACCAGAAGGCCAAGAGATACACACTCAAGCTCTCGCAGATAGAACGAGGGTGGTTGTCAGGCACGCATTCATAAGGGAGGATGATGATGAGTGTCACGGATCATCACATCCATCAGGTTGAAGTACGAGTGGATATCTTAGAACAAGAATAAGCGTGAATTGAATAGAAATACAATAGTACTTTGCATTAATTCATGAGAAATAGCAGAGTTCCACACCTTAATCTATGAGGTGTAAAAACTCCACCGTTGAAAATACATAAGTGATGGAGGTCCAGGCATGGCCGAATGGCCAGCCCCCAAAACGTGATCAAGAGATCAAAAGTGATCCAAAGATAGTCTCAAAAAATGATCTAAAGATATGAATACAATAGTAAAAAGTGCTATTTATACTAAACTAGTAAACTAGGTTTACAGAAAATGAGTAACTAAGTGTAGATAGTGCAGAAATCCACTTCCGGAGCCCACTTGGTGTGTGTTTGGACTGAGCATTGAAGCTTTCATGTGTATAGACTCTTCTTGGAGTTTAAACACCAGTTTTGGTGCCAGTTTGGGCGTTTAACTCTAGCTTTGGTGCCAATTCTGGCGTTTTACGCCAGAAAAGGGTCTCTGATGGGCCTTTGGACGCCAAATTGGGCCATCAAATCTCAGGCAAATTATGGAATATTATACATTTCTGGAAAGCCCAAGATGTCTACTTTCCAACACAATTGAGTATACGCCAATTGGACTTCTGTAGCTCTAGAAAATTCACTTCGAGTGCAGAGAGGTCAGAATCCAACAGCATCTTCAGTCCTTTCTCAGCCTCTGAATCAGATTTTTGCTCAGGTCCCTCAATTTCAGCCAGAAAATACCTGAAATCACAGAAAAACTCACAAACTCATAGTAAAGTCCAGAAATATAATTTTTGCATAAAAACTAATAAAAATATACTAAAAAGTAACTAAAACATATTAAAAACTATGTAAAAACAATGCTAAAAAGCGTATAAATTATCCGCTCATCAAGCTCCTTCATGAACTTGACATAGATAGGCATTTGTTCCAAAACCTCTACAAAAAGAATATTGATTTGCAACTTTCTGAAGACTTCCAAGAACTTTGAAAACTGCTTGTCCTTGGTCTCCTTTTGAAGTTTCTGAGGATATGACATCTTAGGCTTGTACTCAGGAGCCTTTGGCAATGTAGGATGAGTGTCAAGAGAGTCTGGGAATGGGTTGTCCGCATGCTTTGGATGGGCGTGCTCTTCTTCTTCCTTCTTCTCCTCTGGAGCTTCTTTTTCAACTGACTCTTCATTGACCTTGGCCTCAGAGCCAGCTACTTTACCACTTCTCAGTTGAATAACCTTGCAATCTTTTTCGACTGGCTCCTCAGCAACTTGTGATTCCATACTTGCCACTTGTCCACTTATCAAGGTAATAGCCTTGCATTCCTCTCTTGGATTCACCACTGTATTACCAGGAAGGCTATTAGTGGTCCTTTGATCAATTTCATTAACTTTTGTGGCTAATTGACCATCTGAATCTCTAAGTTCTTGATTGATGCTCTGGTTTCCTGTCTAAAACTTATCAACATTACTTCCAAATCATTATTTTATTGGGGCTGAGAAGTTGCTTGCTGAGATGACTGAAATTAGTGGTTATTAAAATTATTCTATTGAAAACCACCTTAAGAATTATGATTAAAATTTTGTGGCCTCTGAGGTTGCTCTCTCCACCCAAAATTTGGGTGATTTCTCCACCCCTGATTGTAGGTCTTAGAATAGGGATCATTGTTGGGATTTCTAGGAGCACTCCCCATGTAATTGACCTGTTCAGAAGAAGATTGAGCATAATCATAATTATCATTTTGCACAAAATTACCTGTCATGTTATAAGAGACTTCTTGTGGTGGATTTTGGGTATTGATAGCTGAGACTTGCATGCCACCCATCTGTTGAGTAAGTAGACTTATTTGCTGAGACATAAGCTTGTTTTGAGCAAGAAGAGCATTAAGAGTTTCTACTTCCATGACACCCTTCTTCTGAGGAGCCTCAGAGTTCACATGATTCCTGTTAGATGAGTATAAATATTGGTTACTAGCAACCAATTCAATAAGCTCCATAGTCTCCTCCGATGTCTTCTTCTTGTGCAATGAACCACCTGTAGAATTATCTAAGCACATCTTGGACATTTCACCCAAATCTTCATAAAAGATATCTAGTTTGGTCCATTTGGAGAACATGTCCGGAGGGCATTGCCTAGTCAGTAGCTTATATCTCTCCCAAGCTTCATAAAGAGTTTCACCATCCTTCTGCCTGAAGGTCTGAACCTCCACCCTAAGCTTAGTCAACTTCTTTGGTGGGAAAAATTTAGTAAAAAACTCAGTAACAACCTTATTCCAAGTATCCAAACTCTCCTTGGGTCGGGAATCTAGCCATAACTTTGCTCCATCCCTCAGGACAAACGAGAAGAGCATGAGTTTGTACACCTCTGGGTTCACTCCATTTGTCTTCACAGTATCACAAATCTGCAAAAAATTGGAAATAAATTAATTTGGGTCTTTGTGGGGAAGACCATGATACTGGCAGTTTTGTTGCACCAGGGTGACTAGTTGTGGCTTCAACTCAAAATTATTCGCAACTATAGAAGGCACCACAATGCTTTTTCCATAAAGATCTATAGTAGGAGCAGAATAAGAGCCAAGCACTCTCGTTTGTTGCTCATCCCCATTCGATTTGCCACATTGGCATTATCAACATTATTAGGATTCATTGTGGGTTCTGCAGCCTTGTAAAGTCTTGCCTGTTGTAAACATCGCCTGAAAGTCCTTTCAGGTTTAGGATCAAAGTCTAAGAGATGTTCTCTATCTTTGTTTCTACGCATAAACAAACAAAAAACAAGAAAAGATAGGAATCTCTACATCAGAGTGTAGAGAATTCCCAGTGAGGTAACCTGTGTAAAGAGATAAAATATTTTTTTCGAAATTAATAAAGCAAAAGTTAAATAAAATTAAAACTAAATCTAAGCAATCAAACAACTAATAGTTGTTAATCACTATCAATCCCCGGCAACGGCGCCAAAAACTTGGTGCGGTGATTTAACAACCACAGACTAACCGACAAGTGCATCGGGTCGTACCAAGTAATACCTCAGGTGAGTGAAGGTCGATCCCACGAGGATTGATGGATCAAGCAACAATGGTTGATTGATGAGCTTAGTCAGGCAAACAGAAAAGAGTGTTGGATGTTCAAAGAGCATTGAACAATCGTGCAGAAACTAAAATAGTAAAGTAAATGGTTTGGAAATAAAATATGGAGAAAACAGTTAAGATTTCAGAGTTATCTATTTTTCCGAATTAACTTTTCTTACTAACTATTTTAATCATGTAGGATTTAATTTATGGCAAACTATATGTGACTAGACCCTAATTCCTTAGACCTTTCTAGTCTCCTCTAAAATTCATCAACAGCCAATTCCTTGGTCAATTAATTCCAATTAGAAGGTGATGATCAAATTCCAGTTTATATGCCACAAAAACTCTAATTACCCAAAATAAAAGGATTATATGTCACGTATCCTGTTAAATCCAGATAATTAAAATTTAGGAGAATATGTTTTCAAGCTGTTGTTCAAGTAAAGAGCTTTTCTAAGTTATACAAGAACTCAAATAGAAAGAGGGTCATACTTTCGTTCCACCCAAATTCATAAGATGAAGAGCAAAAACAATTCTTAAAATATAAATCCATACATGAATTAAAATAGAAAAAGCAATAAAATCAATCCATACCAATAGACAGAGCTCCTAACCTTAACAGTGGAGGTTCAGTTGCTCATGGTTCAGAGATAAAATAAGGATTCAGGTAAAATGTACTGAGTTCCAATCTGATGGCTTCCAAAGTTAACTAATAGAATCCCTTTTTATAACTAATCCTAATTAATTTTAGAAAAATCTATTTTCTAAAATTAAGTAATATCTTTTCCTAATTTAAAAATTAAATTTGAATTTAAATCAAAATTAATTATAACAATCATCAAGTCTTCAATTGATGGATGTGGACCACTTGATTCCTTCACTCTGGAGCCTCTGATCTGTGCTTTTCGGGCTAAAAACTGGGTCAAAAGCAACCCAAAAATCACCCCCAGCGTTTTCTGCACGTGACGCATGTCACGCGTACGCGTCAGTCACGCGTACGTGTCATCCATGCGCACGCGTCACCATGGAAAGCTCCAAGTCACGCGCATGCATCAGGTATGCGTACGCGTCGCTCCTTGCTGGTTTTCTCCTTTAATTCTTGTGCTACAGAAACTCCATCAAATCCAGCTGAATGCTACCTAAAATAAACAGAAATTCATAAGACTCAAAGTAGCATCCATAGTGGCTAAAAGATAATTAATTCTTGATTAAACTCAACAATTTAAGTGCAAATTCACTAGGAAAAGATAAAAAAGATGCTCACGCATCAGATAACCTTCCTCAAAGGATGAACACACAGTGGTTATGGGAGCTCTTTTTCAAAGGAGGTGAAGTGGTGAATGTTTATCTAGCAAAGAAAAATAGGAGAAACATCTCATATAGATTTGCTTTTGAGAGATATGCAGACAAGAATCATGCTTAGAGGGTGATTCAGAAGTTTGTTGATTGAAATGTTGATGGGATACAACTAATGGTCTCAAGAGCTATGTATGGAAGGAGAGAGAGACTATATAGATAGGAACATAACTACCAAAGACCTATACAAGAAGTGGTGCACTATCAAAATACGGATAGAGTAGAGGTTTGGTGTTAGAAAAGATGGAAGATCTTTTAAGAATGTCTTAATAGGTTAGGACAAAGTGAAGGAGAGTATGTAGACAAGAGAAGGAGATGGAAAAAGGGATTCAACGACCATTAAAGTAATCAAATGAGTGATATACTTAGGAATGATAGAAAAGTTGAATAGAAGCTTAGTTGGAGAATCAACTATTCCTCTAAAGGGAGATGAGATCATTCCAAGTCTCTTTGAAGACTGGCACACATTGGTGGAGGTCAAATCTACGGGGTCCTTTAAGATGGTTTTGACTTTCGACTCTATTGAGATTAAAGATGAGGCTCTTCAATCCTCATTTTTGTTAAACTACTTAAGTGATTTAAGGAACTGATCTAAGATGGAAATCAATAGATCTAAGAGAGCATTATTGAGATTTAGGGGATGCCGCTACAAGTATAGAATGAAGGAAATTTCAATGGTGTTGCCGTAGTTTGGGGGTCTGTACTTTTTTTGGAAGAACGGTCAATCTATGGAGGAAAGTATGGCACTGTCAAAGCAATAGTTGACACGACGTGGCTGCATTGGATCCAAGACACCATCCACCTTGACCTAAATGGTACCATCTTTGAGATCCTTGTTAGATAAATGCTTGTGGAAGAATGTAACACCAAAAACCATGTTTATGGTGAAGTTAGTAAGTGGGTGAGAAAGCATGATCAGGTGGAGATGATGGATGAAGTTAGTGACATACAACAGATTTTGTGTCGTCAATGGGAGGTCCATAATGGAGAAGGAAAGTTTCTAGACTTCCAAGATATGGACTGTATAAAGAACTGTGAGCAATTTAGCTCAACCAAGTGCATTTTTTATGATAGGAATTTTGAAGAGGTGATTAAGAAAACTCAATTGGGATTAAAGGGTGGCCAAATCAATGAAGTGGATCAGAAGGAAATAAATCACTATAAGTTAGTCACAAGAGATGGAGATATAAAGTCAAGCTCAACCCAAGTGTACCCTAGGCTTCAAAGAGATAATTTCTGATAAGGTGAATCACGAAAATAAGAGAGTACAATTTTGTTAGCAGAATACAGAAAAGGACTTGAATAGAAAAGAAAAGAAAAATAACGTCTAAAAAGATGAGTTGCAAAAAGGGAAAGGAAGATGGTAAACTGTCCATGAGAGGGAGGCAGAGAAACAAGTCTATTAATATACTTAGAAGAAGAAAAAAGATACTTGAAAGGTTAAAAGGTTAAAAAAATGGTTCAAAAAAAACATCAAAAGGTGTACAAGATATGTGGAGAGTGATAAAAAATGATCCAATAATTCGGTCGAGAAGCACATTGATAATGAGGCGCTTAAAACGTGAAAAGTGGGAACTGATCTGGGTCTAACATGTTCCGATGAGGAAACAATTATCACCGGTTTGAAGAGAAATCTTGAAGGAAGAAATATTTCTAAGGTAGGTTTTGGTACAAGAAAAAGAGCAAGAAAGAAGTGATCAGGGGTAGTAAGGCGTATAGGTCTCGTTTGTGTCCTTTGGTATGTCTGCGCCTTTTGGTTGATTCATGTTTCATATATTTTAGTCTCTCTGATGGGGTTGAGGGTGTTTGTGTTATCGAGAAAGGAGTTTTGTCGGGTGCCTTATCTTCTATTTTATTTTGGTTGCTTTTATGTTTGAGTCGGTTATCTTTTGGCTTATTATTAGTTTCTTCGTAAGTCATTGTAGTTTGTTGTTTGTTAGTTTTTGTGTAAGCACTAAGTGCTTTTCTCTCCTCTAAAATCGAAAGTTTGTAACTACTAATTAAAAAAAATTATTCTCCACATGCAAGCAACTTTATCATCCAAGTTTATCCAAATAATTTAGAGGCACACTTTCTTCTCACGCTCGTTTACGCACGGACCATTTTCTTTTTCTTCTCCGCCTTCTTCTTCACATTCCTCATCTTCCTCTTTCCTCCTTCTTTTTCGCGTTTCTTCTTCTGCACGTATTTTCTCGTTATCGTCATTCTTTTGTTGTTGTTGTTGTTGCTGTATTTTTTTCTTTTCCTCCTTCTCTCCCTGGTGAAGAAGCAGTAGAAGGTGAGGAGGAAGAATTTTGAATTGTGCAAAACAGAAACGAACCGAAATTATATTTAGAAATGAACTAAAATTATATTTAGAATGAGCTGAAATTAATTGATTTCTGAGTGAATTATCTTGTTATGATTCTTCTTCTTTCACTATCTTGAGAGGAACAAAACCAAGAAAAAAAAGAAAAATCAAACAAAAAGAAAAAATAAGAAGAAAAAATTCCTCAAAACTTCTCATCATGTTCTTCTTTTCTTGTCTTGTTCATCTAATCAAATAAAGAAGAAGAAATACATAATACTGCAAAATCACTTGATGGATTTGGATGTGTTTTTATTCATGATTCAATTTTGTTTGTGTGTTTGTTTTTCGAATTAAGTTTGTGTGTCACAATCATTAAGTAATTTCGATTTATTTTGGATCTAAATAAGGTGCATTTAGTCTGTACTTATTTTGAAACGAGTTTGCATTTTGAATTTAATTTTCGGTTCATTATAAATATAATTTCAGTTCATTTCTGAATATAATTTCGGTTCATTTCTATTCTGCACAATTCAAAACTCTTTCTCCTCACCTTCTACTGCTTCTTCACCAGGGAGAGAAGGAAGAAAAGAAAAAAATATAGCAACAACAACAACAAAAGAATGACGATAAGGAGAAAACACGTGAAGAAAAAGGAACGCGAAAAAGAAGAAGGAGGGGGAGGAGGAGGAATGCAAAGAAGAACGCGAACAAGAAGAAGCTCCGTGCATAAACCAGCATGAGAAGAAGAAGAAGAAGAAGAAGAAAAAAAGTGTGAGAAAAAACGAGCGTGAGAAATTCATGTAATCACGCTCTTTTAATGATATTGGGTTTTATTAGTGTTGGATTTACTTATATGAACTTAGATAAAAAAAAATATTTAAATGTATAGTAATCCTGAAAAAAAAAAAGCTAAGGATAACATATTTTCAAAACTAAGGTAGCATTTTATCTTTATGATTGAAATGAATCTTGTTATATAATGCTTTTAATTAGTATACAATGGTTAAAACTTTTAATATAATTCCTTTTATAAAAAAATTAAATAATTAAACTTTTTAATATTTTTGTAATTTATTTCTTAATTAAAAAATTAAATTCAATTATTTTAGTATGTCAAATTTAATTATTCTAATAACTAGTTACTTTGTTAAAAAATTATGAAATAACATATATAAAATATAAATAAATACATCATATTTGATAAAATATTAATTTTTGTATTCATTGTGCACTTTTGCATATTTCATCAGAAAATATAAAAAATATTGAGTACTTCGTATTCATATACAGTGACAAACACTTATCCTAAAATTAATGTATAATTTAATGTTATACTGTAACTATTTGGAAGAGATTATTTTGTGGGAGGGGGGTTTCTAGAAGTCTTGAGTGTATATAATTCCAAAACATGAGTCACATTAGTAGGAAGTTGCTTTGTAATTGCCCCATTCCATACCGTATAATTCACTCGCGCCATATACTGAAAATCACATCCTTAATTTCAATTATATTAAATTAGAGGACAGCGATTGGCATAAGAGGTGATGATGATTCGTGAATGCCTATTGTCTAAATTCAAGCGACCACAAACTTCAAATAGGCAAAATCCAATTCCATCAAAGATTTAGTTAATATATGTTTTAATGATACATGATAAATTTATTATTAATAAATAATTTTAAATATTTTTATTTAATAAATATAAAATAAATATATTAAAATTTTAAATTTTTGATAATTTTTTATTTTGTAACTTTAATATATACTCTAAAATCACATAATAAATAAATTCTTCCATTACAATCACCAATGCATGTCCTTTAGCAAAAGGTCTTTATTCGTAAACCGCGTATTTAGTATTCATGGGTCATGACATTTGGTTTTAAATTGGAATTTCGTTGCAATAATTAATAACATTAACATCATTGTCCACGCGGTTTTACTTTGTGTACCTATCCATCAACATAATTCAATAGGTTAAGTCCCCATATGTAGAATTATAGAAAGATGCACATATATAAATGTTTCATATGCATACAGTACGGATAGGACACAATTATGTATCTCTTTCTCTTTATCCTTACCGTCAACACGTATAAGATATAACCAAAAGTAGTGTTTACGTACCATACGTGTTAAATTATAGTTGTAGAAATACTAATTATTAAGTAGAAATATTTTTATTTTAAAAAATAAATAAACTATTAATGATGTTTATTCATTTAATAATTATATCATATATTCTTCTAATCGTAATAATTGCTATATATAAGACTGACTTTGAACTTAATTATTTATTTAAATATTTTATTAAATAGATTAATAGAAAGAAAAAACAAAGTACACGTAAGGCATATTTACGTTCACACTAGTAGAAAATTTTAAAAAAACTTAAAAAAATAAATTCAAAGCATTATTAAAATATTATCTTCTTCCTGTTAATTTGTTATGTGTCATAGCCTGTAACTTCATTTGATGAATAAATTAAGCCATTATCGTATGTGACGGCTATTTTTTTATTTTTTTAAATATTAATTTATTTAATTATTAAAACTAAAATATAAAAATTATTACCTACTATATAATAAATTATATTTACTTTTCATTGTTTTGTTAAAGTGAAAAGTAAAAAAATAAAAGTTCAAAAAGTTATATTATTTTATTATATTATATTTTTTTATTTTATCTAAACATAAAAATTTATTCAACTTCTTTTTTTTCTCTTTCTCTCTGCTTTCTTTCTCTTTATTTATTTCCTTTTAACCAAATTTAACAAAACCTGATACAGAATGTAAAAACTATTAAAATAAACTAAATCCATCAAGCCAGCCTTTTTTTTGTTTTTTATGATATTTTTTAATTCGATAGATTAAAGATTAATTTGTCCCTGCATTCAGGGACGGACATAAGGGGGTGAGTGGCGACCTCGGCTCCCCCAATTTTTTTAAGAGTAATAAGTTATTATGTATAATTTAATTTTTTTAAAAAAATATTTAGTATTTAGTCTAGTATAAATAAAAATTCAGTCTAATTTAAATATTAATAATTTTTAATATCTAAAAAGTAAGTAACAATATTAAAAAAATCTGAAAAAGATATTATTACTAATATTTTTTAATTAAATAAAAAATTTCAAATATCATAAAGTGAATTCTTTTTTTTCTTATAGCCGTCTTTTTTTATTCATTTGGTATTAATTCTCTCTGTTTCAACTGTTACAATTAAGAGATTTTTTTCAACTATGAATATTGTGAAAAATAACTTAGAAACAAAATAAAAGATGAATTTCTTGATAATTTTCTTTTAATTATATTGAAAAGAAAATTAATGAAAAATTTTACACAAATTCCATTATCGGTGAATTTTATGATATGAAGAATCAACTATTTCGTTAGTAAAAAGTATACACATATTTCTTTTTACTTTAAAATATATTCTCTGTCAATATATTTTTGTAATACATCTTATATTATATAATTTTTTTACATAATATTTAATATTATATATGTTATTAGCCCTCATAATATCATTTTTGGATCCGTCCCTGTCTGTATTAAATTTTATTTAAAAATTTATTATTAGCCAATAAATTACTGTATCAAGCCAACCTATTTACTTGGTTTAATCAGACATGTTTTTGCTCTAAAATTAGATCTGTGAAGCAGTAAATCGGCTTGGCCCGATTAACTTGAAGTTAAACACGTAATTCGTGTTTTGTATTTTAAAAATAAACACCAACATTTTTTTTAATCTTTTTCTTGATTCCATCCAAAGATTTGACTCACACTAAAAATAATGTCCTTTTTTTTTGTCCAAAACTAGCTTTTTTATCTAAAACAATTTAAGCCCAAAATTGAATTTGTCGAAACTTTTTCTTAAACAAAAATTTAATAGGCTAGCTCATATATTTCATCGAGTTCAGCTCAAATCTAAAAACTATGACTCTTCAACAAATAAAAAATAAACAAGTCAACCGTATAATTCACGAATTTAGGTGGGCCAAATTTAATTAGATTGAATTAGACCATTTAATGGACTTAATTACAATAATGTAAAACAATAATAATTTAGTGATTAAGAATTGAGCATAAGAAATATAGCTCAAAAGTATCGTCATATTTGTATTCTAATGTAGTTAGAATCAAGGAATCATTTTAAAAATTCACAAAATTATTTTTGTCAAAATAATATTATTTTTTATATTTATGCTATATATTTTTTCACCAAAATTTATTTTTCTTGCATTATGTGTGAAAAGTAATTAATTACTTTGATTAGTAATATATATGATATGAATTTACCTAAATGATTTATTACTTTTATTTTAACTACATATTTAATCAAGGATACATGTTATGAATTTGCAATTTCAAAAATAGAAAAAAATACTAATATATAAATTAAAAAATATCTTGTTTTGGGTTTTGATATTCAGAAATCATAACTCACAAGATGCGTATATGTATATGTATGATGTATATATACGATGGAGAGAGATTAATAACTTGTCGAAAATAGAAAAATAAAATAGTGATGTGGCAAAATAATTGATCGAATAATATCACTATCAGTAAACAAATATTGTATGTGTCGATATGTGTAATAATGTGTTCCCACGAATATCTTTCTTATTACTATTTTTAAGGTAGTGCTACGTTCTCGTGCCATCATATTCCTCACATACAAAAAGAAAAACAAATTTTTTTCATTTATGAATTAAAAGGAGCTCAACACAATAGAGTGGAGCAATAAAAGAAGTTACAAGGATCATAAATATTTCAGATACCAATCAACTTCTAGTCATCTTTGACATGATTATCAACAACCAAAGAGCTCACCACCAATTCATTTCTTGGCATAGGCAAACGACTTATTTATAATTGCCACGACACTTGAGGCATGATTTCGGAACAGTCTGCCATTCCTTTCTAGCCAGATTGTCCAGATAATAGCAAAAAACCCAATGAACCACCTCTTTCTGTCAACCTTCCTTGCTGATAAGTTCGTCCAGCTTTCAAAGTGTTTCTTTAGAGTACCTGAAAAGCACTACCTCCTTCCAAAGGCAAGCAACCAAGCACACCACACCTGCCATGTGATCTCACAACCAAGAAACAAATGAAAAGCAGTTTCCTCAGACTTACAACATAGCACACACATATTGTAATTCTGATCAATAACACGTAGTCTATACAGTCTATCCTTAGTATTCACCCTTCCGATCAACACAAACCAAGACAAGAGCTCAATCCTCGGAGGGACGAATCATTTCCAAACAGCACTCGTGAAGCTATAGCTTGTGATTTTCTCCGGTAGAACTTCTACCTGCAACGCCTGTACAAAGGAATTAGTTGAATAAACACCTGTTTTTATCAAATTTCCATACCACTGTATCCTCTCTCTCAGTTGTGGGCTTGATTGACTGTAAGATCTCATGAAGTTGGTTTACTAAATCCAACTCCCATTGGAACAACTCCCTCCTTCACTGGAAGCTCCAAATCCAGTCTAACCCATCCCAAAACCCACAATCCCCTATAACTAATCCGTTAAGGTTTGAAACCGAGAAGAGCCTAGGAAACATATCTTTCAATACCCCATTAGGTAGCCAGCTATCCTCCCAGAACCGGATGTTTTGCCATTCCCGAGGTCCATAGACAACTCACTGATCACCTTTTCTCTCAACTGTGGTTCTCGGATTTGTAACTGACAGATATCCTTCCAAGGACCCCCTCTTGTGGGAACAGGCTGGTCTCGCAGCATCACAGCAGGATCCATGTTGGTACAAGAGCAAACCACTTTCTTCCATAAGGGACAGTCTTCTTTTGAGAACCTCCACCACCAGTTAAACAGCAATGCTGTATTTCGAATAATTGCATCACCAACTCCCAACCCACCTGCCTTCTTAGGAGCCATTACTACTTCCCATTTCACGAGCGGTAACCCTTGCCTCCCCTCCTCTGTACTCCACAAGAATCGTCGCTGTAGGGAGATCAACTTCTCTGCCACTGACTTCGGCATCTTATATAAGTTGAGGTAGTAAATATGCAGGCTACTAAGGACCGATTTAATGAGGACCAGCTTGCCCGCTTTGTTGAGGGACTTTGCTTTCCACAAACTCAGCTTTTCTTCCACCTTGTCAATCACTGGTTTTTATGTCTTAACCAGTCTCGGATTTTCTCCCAGGGGAATGCCCAAATATCTAATTGGTAATGATGCCTCCATACAACCCAATAATAGACACATCCTACAGACCCACAGCCTATCACAATTTACCGGAATAATGTTGAACTTCTCAAAATTGATGCTCAACCCAGACATCAGTTCAAAGCACCGGAGCAGTTACTGGCAGTTTCTGATAGTCTCCTCTTCAGGCGGGCAGAAAGGAATAGTATCATTCGCAAACTGCAAGTGAGACAACTCAATGTTATCACTACCAACCAGTAGCAGAGATATACGACCGTTCCTCACTGCCTCTCCAATCATCCTAGGAAGAACATCAACAACTAAAACAAATAGGAATGGAGATAGTGGGTCTCCTTGTCGCAAACCCCTTTCCATTTTGAAAGACTTCGAAGGTGATCCATTGACAAGTACCGACATAGATGCAGAGCAGACACACTCCTTGATCCAGCCTCTCCATCTCTGGCCAAAACCCATCTTCTGCAATACAATATCCACAAAGCCCCACTTGACTCTATCATAAGCCTTTTGGAAATCCAGCTTTATTATCGCGGAGCTCTTTTTCTGTGATTTCAGCCAGTGCACGATTTCACAGGCGATCAAAGACCCATCAAGTATTTTCCTGCCCTTCACGAAAGCGCTCTGAGTCTCTCCTACCAGACTCAGCATTACCTTCCGCATCCTCCAAACCAATACCGTAGAAATGACCTTATAGACACATCCCACCATACTAATCGACCGGAGATCCTTTATTTCTCTGGCTCCAGTAAACTTCGGTGCCAGCGCCACCCAAGTGACATTCGACTTGCTAGGTAGCTTAGCTGACTGGAAAAACCCTTTCACCGCTTCAGTGAATTCTCTACCTAATTCTTCCCAACACTTCTTTATGAAATTCATATTATACCCATCACTGCCTGGTGCCTTTGTTGACTCACAATCCCAAACTATCTCCTTTATTTCTTCAGTAGTTGGCATCATCTCTAGCTTTGTTGCCTCTTCCTAGAGCATTTGCTTTACCAGCCCATCCCTGAATCCAATAATTGGCGAAGGCTCCTAGTGGTACAGCTCCTTATAAAAGTCTTGGATAGCAATCTTGATCCTTGCTTGATTCCTTACCAACCTCCCATTAACCATTAAGGCATCAATCCGATTGGACCTTCTTCGCGCTGAGGCTAAATTGTGGAAATATCAGGTGTTTTTATCCATCTCCTTTACATGCCGAGATCTTGAACATCTGCTTCCAATGTAGCTCCTTTCTGATATACCATTTTCTACAGAAGCTCACAAGCGCCTTTCTCCTTGCTTCAATTGTTCCATCAGCCACTCAAGTACCTACCATGTCATCTACTTTCTTTATTTCATCCTCAAACTGTGTAATCCTTGTGTCCATGAACCCAAAGTTCTTTTTATGCCATCTGCTCAACAGAGTCGTCAAAGCCTTTAGCTTGTCCATGAACTGTACCTCACCTAAAATCCTCCATTCCTTCTTTACCATCCTCAAGAAACCATCATGAGTAAACCAGGAGTCCAAACTCCGAAAAGGTCTTGGCCCTTCTCTAATCCGTGAGACCTCCATCATCAATGGACAATGGTCTGATAACCCTCTAGGTCCACCTCGCAGCCTTATTTCAGGAAACTCTTCTAACCACTCCAAGCTAACCAAAACCCTATTAATTCGATGGCATGATTGCCCTCTGAACCAGGTGAACAAGCGATCAGTGATTGCTAAGTCTACTAGGTCCATATCCTGGATCCATGATTTAAATTCTGCTGCAAACACCATCAAAGAATTAGTTCCCTTCCTCTCTTCCATATGAGTTATCTCGTTAAAATCTTCCAGGTAGCAAAACAGGACTTGACATAACCCAGATAGGAAGCTCAGCTCTTCCCACATAACAAGCTTTTTTGCCCTATCGTGTGGACCATAAACTAGGTAGAAAGCACAAGAAAATTTATTTTTTTAGTAACACACCCTCCACACACAACCATTGACCTCCTTTATAGCAATTCTTCATCTAAAATTCTATTTCATCCCACATCAATAACAGACCACCTGAAGCGCCAACCGATCCAACAAACTCCCATTTAACTGCACCATTACCCCACAGTTGCACTATATCAAAGTTGGTCACAACCTATTTCTTTGTCTCTATCAAGCCTAGCATATGCAATTTAAACTTTCTCCAAAAGTTCTTTACTATGCTCAGTTTACCAACTCCTGCCAACCCCCTAATATTCCAGGAACTAAAGATCATTTTAAACCTCTTATACATACATTTTTTCGATTTTTCGGTCGACTCCTCCGTGCTTTCTCCTTCTGCTTAGCCTGTTTTTTCTTTTGTGCAATTGCCTCGTTCTATGCCTGTAGTATTGCCATTATGTCATCTTCCTCATTATACTGCATAGCTCCAGATTTCACTGTCAGCTTCCATACTTCCTAGTTTTCTTGCATTTTAGGTGCCCATATGTAACCCCAGCCTGTAACTCACAAATCCTCTGAAGCTCCCCCTGTAACCCCAGCCTGTAACTCCGATGCAGGATCTACAATCCTCAGAGAGCCCCCTATTCCACTATCCTCCGCAAAACCCTCCCTTTCTGGATCATTCCACTGCTCTCCTAACCCATCCCCATTCCATGTCAGTTCCTCACATGGGCACCCAACCTTATTCCATCCCCTTCCATCTGACAGCACGTCATAGCCTTATGGATGCCAGCAACGTTTCCATCACAAGCCACCACCGATTCCGTTCCCCCATCAGAGAGGATCGCCACCAACCCACCAGCTACCTCCAGTGTCGCCCTCGCATCAACCCCACCAGACCCGTTCCCCCGCTCCTCTTCCCCCGTTCCCGTTCGATCCCTTCCCACCACAATCCTCACAGGCTTCCTACTCGAGACACAAGGTAACCATCCCAGCGACACCATCCTGACTTCACCGCCCCCAACACGGGTCGTCGACGGAATCTGGCTTCCGTCGCCAGCAGCCGCCATCGCTCCAGCATTGTCCATCATCATGGGGGACCTTGAAGGGGTAGCCACCCGCACCACATGGGTGCGTCACGTTCTCTGAGTCGAGGGTTCTGTAGGCCTCGCTTCTTCTCCCCGCGATGAGCAAGCCTATGCAGCCATGGTCTCCTACCCTATCATCGCAGTAGAGCTTCTGAGCAGCACTTTCCCCAGTCCGACCCGACCAAGATCTTCCCTCCGCGTTGCCTCTAACCCGCTCCACTTCAGTTCCATTAGTGAGACCCACCCCCAACCTAGCATGAATCTTAGCGTGTGGGCCTTGGGTGTTTGGGCCCAACCGGTCTTCAGTTGCCTTAGGTAAGCCAATTTGGGCCCTGGAGCAAGTCCACATGTCACTAGCCTCATTAGCACTCAAGCCCAACCGAACCTTGCTTGTGATCTCACCCACAACCACTACCCTTTCTCTATCTTAATCCCAGGATTGAGTCCTCTCTGACGTATCTAGTGCAAGATCATCCCTTCCCTTTCTAGGAGAAAAATCTGTATTACCTGCTGTTGCTGTTTTTGAATTCAAAAAACCATTACTCCATTCGTTCAAAATCTCGGGATAGATTACAGCTCTACCCTCCTGCATCTCTTCCATCCTATTCGGAAGGGCCACCATCTCAGCCGTCGTGTCCCACCCCCTCAGCTGTATGGGGATTTGAAGACGACCAGCGTTACTGTCTATGTTCCTATCATGCCATTCCACAACATCATGCGTCATGCCACCCGAGGAGCCATACGTATCATTGTCCATCTCCGTAATAAACACTTCGAAGCCAGACGACCCTACAGTTAATCGGAACCTTTCAAGAATAGTATCAAACCTCCATGTATCGATCAACAAACGTCCAGCCAGGAACGACGTGGCTGAGGTTAGTTCCATCATCACAACCTACCACTTCACCCCACTGGACACCAATCGCACGGAACGTATCTACCGTCCAAGCATGCAGCAGGACTCCATAACACACAATCCACACTCTTCTCTTGTCACACCCTTCCTGCTCATTCCAGCGGCACACACTATGAAAAAACTGCCAGAGTCCATCCTCGTAACCCTCCAACGCCTCCTCCGCATTCTCAGTACTATCAAAAATCAACAAGGCTTTGTACCTCCCTAAATCACAGATTTGAACAACGTGCGGCCATACCTTTCGGGTGAAGTCATTCAGTAACCGAAAGTCAATTGCTCTCAAGGTGCCCCCAATAACACTCCTATGCAGCTAGGCCAAATTATCCTTTGCTACTAATACCTCCAGCCCCTTCGCCCCCACTTGCATCGGACCCTCCTCGAGAGTATGTGTTGAAGTGTCCACAGATGTCAGCCCTTTCCCATGATCCCTGTTCTAAGATGGCGTGAGTTCACTTGTGCGCTCCCTTACGTCAGCATTGACTCCCGGCTACTGATGCTGAATCCCTCTCTCAGCCACCACCGCAATTGTAGCTCTCCGTCCCTTAGAATTATCTCTCCTATACTTAGCCTCCCCTACAAAAATCTCTAACCCCCTTAATCGCATGCGATTCATCTCTGCGATTGCTTTCAGAGCTCCTCCCTTTGTACTATACCGTATGAATGCGAAAAGGTAAACCATCCCATTTCTCATCTTCCTTAAAAGATATATGTCGTTAATCCTTCTCGTCCAAGAAAACAGCCCAAATAACTCCCGTTTCGAAATGTCGCATGCCACAAAGACGCTGAACGAATCCCATTCTAGACGAACGTACTCCTCTCGATTCCAAATCCTGGGGTCCTTCTCCAATATTGAAGAAAGTCTAGACCTACCATGCCCCGTGTTTTCCCACCCCGCTCTCGCTCGCTCTCGCTCTCGCTCTCGCTCACTCATGCTCTCACCCATTTTTTTCTACACTATTATTTAACTTTAGAGTCTTTGGTTTTTTTTTTCTATTCCCATTTGGATGTTCGTAATCATGTAAAAGAAAAACATAATTCATATTCCTTATGATACAAAGAAAAGCGAGCTAGCCAATTTGGATAGAAATCAAGCATGGCGGCTTGACCAGTCACAACTTGGTCTGAAGCATTTGATGGTCTTAAGGAACAATAATGTGTTTTATTTAGCATATATTTACAAGATATTTACGAGTTGTTACTAGTTTTATTATTCTTATTCTATAAATAAACGGCAATATTAGGAGCACAATAACACAAAATTATTTATAATTTTGTATATGTAATATTTATAATTATACACTTAATACATAAGTATTTCAGCAATAATTAAAAAAAATAAAATAATTAAAGTGAGTAATAACGAAAAAATATAAAATAAAATAACTTTAAGATAATTTGAGTTGATTTTTTATTATATCTCAAATATTTTTTGTAAATAAAGTTGTGATTTTAAGTAATATGAAGGTTATTGATGAGTTTTATATTAAGATTTTGTTATACAAATTAAAGTAAAGAATATTTTTTGTTTTTTAAATTTTTGAAAAATTTTAAAAATATCTCTAAAATTTAATTTGTTTTAATTTTGTGCTTAATATTCAAATATGTTTCAATTATATGCTTTTTATTGGTTTATTTTATTACCAACCATTAGTCAATATGTATTTTACTATTTTTTCAATTTTACCGCTCGTAATTCTGTCCCTAGTTCTAACACTAAATTAACAATTCTAACTAACTCAATTGAACCATCCAGTGAGACCTAACTCCCTCATAGTTAACTCACCCACGAATCCACCTAGCCCAAACCCTAACTCCTAGTCTCACTATCCCGTATCCCACTCCAAATTACATTCATTGCCGCCATCTAGGGACGGATGCACTTGGTGAAGTGTGGAGGCAAGTGTCCTAGTGGATTTTATAAAAGGAGTCTTTTATGGTGTTTAAATTTTACACATAAAATTTAAAAATAAAAGGATGTCCCAGCCCACTATTTTTTATTTTTATTTTTAGACAATTTAAACAAAATATTCTAGACACAAAAAAATCTTCTTTTATAAAATTCTCAAGTACATGGCACTAAATTTTTATTTATCCTTACTATACAAATAAATTTGACATTACTCCCCACAATCATAATGTTATTTAAGGACATTTTATTAAATTTGATTTTATAAATATATAAAATTTGATTTTAAATATTATTGGTTAATGGTAAATAAATAATAATAAAAGAATAAAAAGTCAAAATAAGCCACCCTAATTCTAATTATTCTCGTATCCAACTTTCTCGCTGCTATTTTTCTTTTTACTTTTTTCCAGTTTCCTATTTTTCTATTTTTTCTAAAAAATATAAAACCTAAAAAAATAAAATTTTTTATATATTATCATTATTTAAATTATTATTTTAATATTTTAATTTATTAACAAATATAAAAAAATTTAAATTATATTTTATAATAATAAAATATAATTACTCTCTCTCCTCTCTTTTATTCCATTTTTGCTGTCAGTAATGGAGAAAATATGAGAAAAAATATTGATCTATTTTTGTTGGCAATAGGTATGAAAATGAAAAATTAAATTTGCTTTATTTTTTCCTGGCTGTACGTGCATGAACTGTTTAAAATTTATTTTGGCACCCAAAGACGTCGTGTTAGGTTAAGGGTAATTTAGGATTAAAGAAAAAATGGAAAAAAAATTCACTAATCGTTTATTGTAAAAAAAATAAAAAATATTAAGAGATTATTAAAATTTATTATTTTTTACCAATCATCAACTCTATTCCTTTCTTTTAGTTTCTTTAGTCTAGTAATTTAACATAATACTTTATCATATATTTTTAAATATTAATGACTAACTGATGATAAAAAATAATAAATTTTAAAAATACTTGTTAAGTTGTTTTTTTTCTAACAAGTGTGCTTTTTAAAATTTAAAGTTATGTCGTTTTTATTACGTGTGCACATAGATAAGTTGTATCTCATTGTTCACAGAAATCTTCATCTTCTCCTTCTTTCTCAAGTCTACACCCAAGGCAAGAAGCACTCTTTGGAGGAATACACAAGGCAGCGATAACCCTGCCTCACCTATTCTACTCCATTTTTACTACTCTTACCCTTCTTCTCTGTCTTCTTGTCGCCTCTCTTTTCTCTCACCGCCCAACCCCTCTTTCAACTTCTCTTGCCATAGGCATTTTTGTCGTTGGAGTACTTTCCAAAAGTCCTGAATCTGTATAATCTATTTCTCTTCGACAATAGCATCACGACGGTCTTGTGTTTCTTCTTCTCTTTTCCTTTCTTCTTTTTGCTTTTTCATAGTTTTTGTTTCTTTTATTCGAACTTTTAATAATTCAATTCTAGTTTACTTCTGTTTTTTTTTTATTTCACTAATTTCTTGTGGTGTAATTTATCTACTTTTATGGTGTTTTGTTTTGTTCTTTTTATAGGTTATGTAGTTACATTACAAGAAAAATAATGAATACCGTCAGATTCATGGAATAAATCCGACAGTATGAGCGACGCCGAAAATTGTTTATCAACGAATTATTTTTTTCGATGCTAATTACCGGTGGATTTCTCGTTGGATTTTTAATGAATTTATCGAAATTAAGTTGCTGATTACTGTCAGATTATTCTGATGGTAACTTTGCCTCCATATTATGTGTTTTGGCACCCAATTATCATTAGATTTTTTTGCCAGTAAATTCTACGGTAGTTTTTTTCACAACTAAATCACAATTAGTAGTCAAATTAAAATTCTTGTTAACGTAATTAGGACAGTAATTTAAAATTACCAAAAATCAACTAATGATTTTATTAAATATCAATTGTCCAAATATAATAAAATATCATAGAAGTAGAATACAAAGAAATAGACATAAAATAAATTAAAATTCTAGACCCTATAGATCCCGATAATCGCCGTCGTCATCGTTGTCGTCTTTCCCTTGCTGAGGCGATGGAGTAGGTGTTGATGTCGGTGCCCAACCAGTAGTGCTGTCGCTGCCTCTAGCACACATCTGCTCATTGTACACCTCCATCTACTCTCGCAAATGTTCTAGCCGCTCCAGTTTCTCCGTCATCTTCTCGTTGATGGCTGCGGTGTTTTCCATGCGTGCAAGAAGCTCGTTGTACCTCTATGCAGACTGTTGAGCTTGTTGGTGAAGTTCCTGTGTGAGCTTCTGCACCTCCTTCCTCGATTTTTGGGACCATGATGAATTGCTAGTCCGCTGGACCCGCATGTGACGTCATAGGGTTTGACGAGGTAGTCATGGTAGAAGGCAATGACTGAGCAGTTTTCAGGGATTTGGTGGAAACCCTCCCTCTACCACACGACCATGAGACCCATTCGATCTACCTCTGCTACCTGTCGTCATGTTTAGAAAGAAAATATATTATTAACACTAGTCAGTATATATACCACATAAATCCTTCAGCATTTATATTATTTCAAAAAAAAATTTGGCATAATCTCTCTAAAATTGGATATATATCCACATTTACGGTTCTTATAAATCCAACCGATCTCAATCCATAGTATCAGTTAAAACTCAATTAAATTCATAACAATTAAACTCAATTAAACAAGGAATCTTCATGATTCAAATTCAAAGCTAGCAATAGTCCTTCATCTCATGAAGATTGGAGATATAATATGTAAGCTAGATATCTTATATCTTTGAATGATAAATAAGTCTTGAACATGACTAATTTAAACTTAGTAACTTAGCAATTTAATCTACAGATATGTGCCTAATAAGTTATTAATTAAACTTGTAATGACCTATATCACATAGAAACACATTATTATAAAACAACAATTGGATTGTTATAAAATTAGATATGTGCAAAATGAAAATTCAGCTATTTATTGATAATGGCCAACTAGAAATTATAGTTAAAAAAGTTTCATTTTAATTTCATAATTTATATATCAAATAACAAAAAGAATTTATCAAAAGTACACACAGCAAATAATAAACATACTAGTATTATAACCAAATTCGCGTGTTTATATGTCGAATTTTATACTAATTTTTTTAATATAACTATTTTTATTTGACATCCTTATATAAAAATTCATCAATTTTTTCAAATAACTAAAGTCGTATTCCTAGAGCAAACCATTTTTGTTCTTATATTAAATTTATAATTAATATAAATACAATGAAATAACATACCTTATTATCATATTATTACCAATAATATTGAATGATTAATTTAGTTATTACAAAATCTTAAAGTAATAAAATCCAAACCCTAAACCTAATTTTATAGTAATCAATTCCAAATCCTAAAGCCAATTTTATGGTAACATAATTTAAACTCTAAATCCGAAATTCACAGAAATTCGTTCAATTTGTTCATAAAACATATATTAAAACCAATTTCATAGCAACATCTAAACATTAAAGGTAAAAACAGGCAACTTACTTGAATGGAGGAGGTCAGGTGGCTGGCGGTGTAACAGACTCTTTGTCGCGGTAGCAAGGCAGTGCAAATTCTTCATGGAGCAGAGGTACGGCTTGAGGAAATGTAGCAGAGGAGGGAGGCAGCAATAGAAGGCGGTGCCAGCGGCGGTGCTGGCGGAAAGAGGAGACGGGTAGAGAGAGAGTGCGAGAAGAGAGGGTAGAGAGAGAAAGGATATTTCGAAATGAAGGGGAGAGGGTTCGCGCTTTGAATTTTAGGGCTCCTTGGTAAATCTGGCGATAATGCATTGCGGTCACTAAATCATAGTGTTCTACTAAAGTAGGCTACAATTTCGCGCCTATTTTTCCCATTTTCCTTTTAATTATTTCCGGCGAATTTACCATCAGAAACGAGAATCCGCCAATAATGATTTGACCTGTCGAACTCCATATGAAAACCGTCCATAAATCCATCGGTAAAGCCGACGCTAATGTGTGATGCTAAATCCGACAGTAAATTCGACGGTACTCAATATTTTTCTTGTAATGTAAGATTAAAATTTAAAAAATATATCGGAAATATTATTTTATTTATTGAAATACTTTTAGATTAGACAAGGATTTATATTTACTCTAAGAAGAAAAATAGATACCTCATAATGTTGCAGCACTATTTGTGTCATTTTAGAAATAAAAGAAGAGAAAAACTCTGCGTACAAGCGATTAGGGCTTGTAAGTATTACAAGTCAATTAAACTCTAACCCCCAATATTCGCTGCAAGTGCTACATCCTTTACACGCGCTACATCCCTTCTTCTTCTTCTTCTTTTTCGATCGTTCTTTTCTCCTCCTTTCTCATTGGTTTGTTCTTCGTCGTTGACGTTAGTTCCTCCACATACTGTTACGGCACGTTTTCATTGCACCTTCTTCTTCTTCTTGCTGCACGTTCTTCTTCCTCTTCCTCTTCTTCTTCTTCTTTTCTTTTGTTTCTTGCCTTCTCTTTCTCCTTCTTCATTTACGTTCTTTTCTCTCTGTTTTCTTTTTTCTTTATTCTCGATTTCTATTGTTTTTCGACATCAAGCTCTGAAATCATTTTTGAAGAAGAAGAAGCAGCAGAAGATGAGGAGGAGAAAGAGAAAGAGTTTTGAATTATGCATGATTTTGGGTGTATTTCTTAAATCCTTTGGGTGTATTTTCTGTAATATTTTGGGTGCATTTCTATAATCGTTTGGGTGAATTCCTGTAACCGTTTGGGTGTATTTCTGTAATCTCTTGGGTGTATTTTATGTAATCGTTTGGGTGTATTTCTATAATCTCTTGAGTGTATTTTATGTAATCGTTTGGGTGTATTTCTGTAATGCCTACCATTTTTTCTGAAATGAAAAATACACCCATAGATATCAGTAAGATACACCCATAGATATGAGTCAGATACACCCATAGATATCAGTCAGATATCACTCAAATACACCCAAATGATTACAGAAATACACCCAAATGATTACAGAAATACACCCAAAGGATTACAGAAAATACACTCAAACGGTTACAAGAATTCACCCAAACGATTATAGGAATACACCCAAAGGGTTACAGAAAATACACCCAAAGGATTTAAGAAAATACACCCAAAATTCGTTGAAGTACATTTTATGCATAATTCAGAACTCTTTCTTTTTCTCCTCCTCATCTTCTGCTGCTTCTTCTTCTTCAAAAACGATTTTACCATGAAAAATCGAAAAAAAAAACGAGAAAACAGAGAGAAAAGACGTAAATGAAGAAGAAGAAGAAGAGGAAAACGAGGAAGAAGAACGTGCAGAAACGAAAAAAAAGGAGAAGAAGAAGAGTAAGAGGAAGAAGAACGTGCAGCAAGAAGAAGAAGAAGAATTTCAGAAACCATGAAAATCGAAAAAAAAACGAAGAAGAAGAAGAAAAAGAGGAAGAGGAAGAGGAAGAGGAAGAAGAAGAAGACGAAGAGGAACCGTTTGAGTGGGACGCGTGTAGTTACGCTCCATTCAAAATGAGTTAATGCGCATGTTAATGAAGTTTGGGCTGATAACTTGTAAAACTTGTATGGCCTTTTTACTTGTATGTGTAGCAGGCCTCATAAAAGAAACCAACATTTATCTATGTTTTTACATCTTAAGATTCCATGGAATCGATTCTTGAATTCACTTTCTAATTTTAGTTTAATATAAAGATTTAAATCTAATGTCTTTTTGTTATCTGTTAGTATCATATAACTATTTTATAAATGAAATAATTGTTCTTATATAAAAAAAAAATTATTGTTGAGAGATAAATACTGTTACAATATCATCCCTATGTCCATAAAACCTGGGTTAAGTTGCATTGACTAAGAAAATAAATTACATTATCTTTTTGAAATATTTGGTTAATTGGGTTGTGCAAACCATACAGAGAGTTGAAAATAAATGAAATTTAAGATAGAAATTGTCATAAATAAACTATTATTTCTACCTATAAATATTCAAAACGTTACTAATAAATCTATCCAATTTTTAAAAATTATTCAAAATTTCTAACTATCCCTCTTAATCTAATTTATCCCCCTCAATTTCCAACCATTGTTTCACCACCATCATCCCGATAATCTGCAATCTTTTACCACTATTTCCAAATCCTTTGTCATCTAACTCTCATTCCCAATTATTGCCATCGCTACTATTACAGCCGTCACCATGACCACCAAACCCACAATAAATACATAGTCCCCAAACCATTAAACACACTCAAATGTACTCTTAAACAAGTGTGTACCTCACTTCCATTTCATAATTGCTATCAAACAAGCTAAGCAATTGAGAACATGCCTTCCAACAAGCTTTCAACAATATCGTCAATTATAATGTTTCTCATTCTTCTTCCTTTATTAGTATGTGGAGATACTTTTTCGCTTACCACAATCACTTTTCATGAAACGCTATACAAATCTGCCCCAGACCCTTGTTATTGCAAATCTGTTCTACCTTCTTAAAACGGTAAAAGTTTCTCTCATAAGGATGCAAGTTCCTCAAATGACTTGATCACTGCCTTTGTCGTAGCTCCACTCTTTTACCAGCCATCGTTCGCTCACTCTAACACTGCAATACGTTTGGGAAACTCAACTTGAATTTTCTCTTGACCTCATTCTAGACCATGAACAAGATAACAAGATTTCTTTAGAGTTTATACGTCTATGATGTCTAAACATAGTTGAGTGTCATTCTCACCAACCAACAAATAAGGTGATAGCAATAAAGGGTTGATGATTAGATGGTGATAGTGGAAAAAAATTACGATTGAGAATGAAAAAGTCAAGTTAAGAAGATTAATTGAAGAATTTTGAATAATTTCATAGGAGTTGAATAATTTTATCAACAAAAATTCATTTTTTATAGGTATAAGATCAATTTGATTTTTTCGTAGAGAAATTTATTAATAGTATTATGAATATTTATGAGTAGAAAGATAATTTATCCCTTTATCATTATATACGTATAAAATAATATTGGATTACAACTTTACAAATGTGAGTATAATTTATAGAATAATCCAACATTACTAAATATATTTTCATAAATTGCCTTGCTTCAACAGAGCTACAATAAAGTCTTTTAACATTATTTGTAGTAACTAATATTTACTCTCATCTTGTTATTTATCAACTGATTCAAACTCTACAAATCTATAAATTAGATAGAAACAAGTGGCAAGTCTATTGAGAGTAGAAACCTATAGCAATTAGTTCTTTTTTGTTTTCTTTTAATTAAATGGGGCTAGCGCCTAGAGCCAAGGAAATTT
>NC_029780.3:96554884-96563995 GCF_000817695.3 Arachis duranensis
GTTAGATCATGACCTGTGTCTATAACTCACTTTGTGCATGGGCTTTTCGGCTTAAAATAGAAAAATGGAAACGTTATTCCATAGCTAATGGGGATCAATTGCAAATTAATAAGCAACATAATCCTTATAAAAAATTACTTTAGATTTTAGTAGGGTGTTCACGGGCATTGGATACCTGATTACCGAACTAATTAAATTGATTATGAAATTAATGGTATTCGGGTACAATTCGAATTGAACTGGTGACATTTTCTATTAATTAGTTCGGGTAATAGTTTTGAAAATGCGGAATCCGAACCAACTCGTAGATTCAAATTTTTTATTAATTAAATTAAAAAAATATAAATTTAAAAAATGTATATAATTTTTACTGACTATTTTGACAATGACTTAAGTATTTAGTTATAATTGTGGATTATTATGGATATTTTGTTATTATTAGCATATTATTAACTTGTTCATTGATTTTACATGTTTAAAAATTATTATATTTATAGAATTTTTAAAATAAAATTTTTGTTTTTTATTTTTTTATAAATTTCTATTTTATCAAGTATATAATTATTTGAACTGAACCAATTTATTTTTAATTGGTTCAATTTAATTCGAATACACAAAAAAAATATAAATTCAAACCAATTATAATTCAATGAACTCGGTTCTAATTTCATTTCAAATATAAATCAACTCAACCCGTGAACACTCTAGATTTTAGAATGATTTAAATGGTCCGTACACAACAAAATAACATTCAAAATTTTGGTTAATGTTACACATAAAATAAATAAAATTGAAAAGAAAAAGAAAAGAAGATAATGCAATATCTAATCAATTAATACATCATCTGAGACAATAATATAAGGTATATTTTAAAGTGATTATTAGATTTGACAATATTTAAAAAGTATAGCTAAAATTAAATTCATACTTTTTAATTATTTAACAATACATGTTTAGCTATCCTTTTTAAATATTGTCAAAGTTTCATAACTATTATAACAGCCATATTCAATAGCCATTGTAGAATTTATCATTTCATAACGCTATGAGATACTTATTGACAAATTATTATCTCAAAATGCTTTTGGTAATGATGGAATGTAGAGGGGCAAGGAGATGAAGAAAAAAAATCCTCAATTAATTATTATCATAATACATATTATTAGGTCTTATTACTTTTTAAAAATAAAAAAACTAAGAATATTTTCAAAATGGAAATTGAAACTTCACTTGCAATTCCAAATCACATTCAATTATAGACCGAAGGATACTGGAAAAAGTAATATTAATAAGATAACTAAAGAAATAAAAGAAAATGACACCTCAATTTATTCATTTGTGTTTGACAATATTGTACAATGTGCAACTCCTCCGTAGAGAAGCAAAAAACCAAAAAGAAATAAGCAGCGTTTGTTTTGAAATATTGAGATAGAGACTGAGAGATTGAGACTTAATATCATATTTGTTGGTTTAGAAATTGGTACTAAAATTTTTGTTTCTATCTTTAAAATTTTAGTATTTCAGTACTTCCAAAAAGTAGAGATATAGGAGACTAAAATTTTTAGAGATGGAGACTGAAATTTTAATAACATTTTATACCTAAAATACCTTCATTTCAATTAATTAATTTCAATTTTATCTTTTGTGCAAATGAAATTAGAGTTTCATTCTTATTTCAATTTTTGTCTCCCATTTTACACCAAACAGAATATTGAGATTTATTTCAATCTCTGTCTCTTAGTCTCTGTCTTTCCGTCTCTGTCTCTCCACTAAACGCTACCTAAAGGACAAAAGAACCTAATTATCCTTTACTCTTTAAAGTTTTATGTTAGTTATACCATTTTTTGTTAAATAAATAGCTATTTTTAATCATAAAATATTCAAAAACTGATATTTCTACTCATAAAAGCTGAAAATTAAAGTTATACCCATAAAAGATGAACTTTTACAGATAAACTTAACTAAACTCTAAAAAATAAAATAAAATTTCTAAATTACCCTCTAATATAACCTAATTCTAACCTCTAATTTTACTCCACACCACCACTCTCCCAATCCTAAACCCGACCACCACTTTCATCATCAACAACCTCTATGTCAGGTGGAGGCAACGCCTTGATCTCATTCATATCCGGTTCCAGTTCCTCCTCTTTCGCATGTGGTGAGGGATAATTCCTCTTTCTTTTCAGGACTCTTAGGCCTCTTGGTCCTATTCCTAACAAACTCCTTTAAGGTCTCCAACAACTTGCTAGTAATCCTTTGAACCTTGGGATACTCAAAGATCTCGCCTACAAAAGCATAAGTTCTTATAAAAGGAGAGTGATCTATAAGCTAGAGTGAGCTTCATCCCTGAAATCAGACATGTTGAGGAGCTTAGTTCCTCTTTTAGTCGTGTAGAGTATTTCATTTTGGAACATCGATGGATCTTCGTTCATGAGTCAGTGTACCAGCATGAGAGCTTTTAGAGCAACGATCCAGTCACGTGTCTTCCCCAAACGCTTCGACATGGCCTTGACATAGGCATGGATATATCCGCAGGAGTAAGATATGAGGTTCAAGATCTCGCATATGTACTTCTCACCGGCGGGATCGTCATCGTGGTTCGTCGCCTTCATGATCGCAACCTCTAAGTCCAGCACCATGTTGCTTGCAGCTTTTGCCCTTGGGTTCGCGTTTGCTAGGTGTTTGTTACTTCCTTCTTTGCTTCTGCCTTTTACCTGTTTGATGAAATGTCTCCTTCATTTTCACTTTCACCTTCATTGTTTTCGTATTTTTAGCTGGTAACTTATAGGGGCTTATAGTAGCATTGGATATTGTGTGTTCTACCTCTTCGATGATGATGATGATGAGGATGATGGATAGTGGTGGTGGGATCATACGTGTGTTTGGGTGATGTTCGGGAGTAGTAGAGGTGGTGATGGCGGTGGTAGTGTTGATGGCGGTAGTTGAGGATGAGAGTGGTGGTAGGATTTGAAATTAGGAGAGTGGTGGTGTGGAATAAAATTAGAAGTTAGAGTTATGTTATATTAGAGGGTAAATTGAAAATTTATTTAATTTTTTAGAGTTTGGATAACTTTTTCAGCAAAAGCCCATATTTCATGGGTATGACTTTAATTTTCGTCTTTTATAGTTAGAAATGTTAGCTTTTGAATCTTTCACGGTAAAAAATGGCTACTTACCCTATCTTCTTCCTTCACATTTTAGTGAACACATGCAACACTTATTCATTCCAAGAAGTCAAGAACAGCTCTTGTTATGTTCCAAAAAACATTAAAAGTTACTTCCATCAATTCATGCATTTGAACCAAGAAATACTTGCTGTAAATGGGAAGAACAAACCAAATGATAAAGAAATTAAATAGGGTAATCAATTAAATATTTCAAAACATGTGCTAGACATGTTTATATTTTATCACTAACTGTTTCGGGCTTGGCCTTCGGGGACCTAAAACGGTCAAACAACGACCCAACACATGGGCCCAAAATCCTCTCTATGGCCCTAACTGGCCAAAAATCACCAATCAATATTCAAATTCAAGCACCTCCCTTATCTTACGAAAATAAGATACGATAAGAAAACAAAACTACATAAAGGGAGCCATTCTGACTATACCTCCCTCAAGTACATTACATACTCATAACCCTTACCTATACCTCTCAAATCCATTCTGACTTGAACATCATAGTGTCTTTGCAGATACCACCCCCGCCGCTCCAGAGGTTCAATCACGTCATCACTAAGACTGGCGAGTCCCCTATTGATGATGGAAAATTGTATCCGCATTAACTACTGGCAAGTATACCGGGTCGCATCAAGTAGTAAAACTCATTGAGAGTGAGGTTGATCCCACAAGAATTGATGGATCAAGCAACTTTAGTATGGTGATGAATCTAGTCAAGCTAAAAAGTGATGAACTGAGTGAAATTGGATCAACAGAAGGTAAATTGCAAGAAATCTAAAGTGCTGAATGTAAATTGCTTGAAACTTAAATGGCAAGAAACTTAAATGACTGAAACTTAAAGAGTAAAAAAGTAAAAGAGCTAAATGTAAATGACAATAGAATGTAAATTGCATGAAATGTAAAGGGCTTTGGGTGCTGGGAAATTAAAGAAAGCAGTAAAGGAAACTTCAGGGTAATCTAAATTGAAGAAAATCAAAGAGAAAGATTCATTAGGATTGGAGATATTATAATCCATCATGAATTAAATGGGTCTCAACTTCCTTCTCTATCATATGAGTATATCTATGGCGGATTGTAATTGATTGGATCCCAATTCCTTGGCAACCCAATCTCTCTAATCACAATCAATCCTGTCAATTCCTTGATCTAATTGTCATGAGAAGAGGTTAAGCATATTCTCTTATCCATAAGCCACATAAATTCTCAAGACCTCAATTCCTCCCGAATAGTGTTGGTCAAGAGAATTATGAAGGATAGAGCTCCAATTCTAATGCCCATGATTCCCCTTCCGAGGCTCACACAAGTATTCAATTGATTCAAATCCCCTTCCGGAGTGAGTGAATCACAATCAAAACAGAAGATATCCTATAGCTACCCAAGCAGATTGAGAGGAAGAAGAATTTCATTCATTCATTATTATTACAATAGAGCTCCTCCCCCTAATGAAGTGGGAGTTTAGTTCATCATCGCTCTAAGAACAATTGACAAGAATTTAAATTGCATGAAAGTAAATCAAACTCACTGCAAACTTAGACACAATAATTGCAGAAAGGTAGAAGTGCAAGGAATTAAAATTGCATTAAAAGTAAATGAAGCTTAATACAAACTAAAATATAAGATTGTAGAAAAGAAAAAGAAAAGTGTATCACAAGAAACTAAAATTCTAAGCTCTTTGGAGTCTCTAATCCTCTAGAATTCTATGAGCTCTGGAGTCTCTAATCCTCCAGCCTGCTTTTCAAGCTCCAGAGCTCTTCTATTTATATCTTCTTCTCATTTCCAAAAATGGATCTTCAGTACTTGGATGTGGGCTTTTGGCCTTGATTGAAGTAGTTAGGAGTGACACTCTTTGTGACGTTGAGAAGGACGTTAGCAAATTAACGTTCATACTTTGCATGGGTGCCCTTTGGAATGAAGTTGGCCTGGGCGTTGGTAACTAACATTGGTGGGCACTAACAGTGACCAACCTTCCTTTTAAAATCATTGAGGAACGTTTGTGGCAACATTTGTGCGCCAATGTTACTACTAACATTTGCCTGGTGACGCGTACATGTCGTCCATGCGTACGCGTGAAAGCTATTTTTTTGCCATTTCACTCATGCGCGTAGCCCATGCATGCGCGTGACTTGCTATTTTTCCATTCTCACGCGAACGCATCATCCATGCGTGCGCGTCACATCAAAATTTTTCCAGGATTTTATCGAAGACGTTGGTGAGCAACGTTTGAGGCAAATTTTGCACACCAACGTTGGCCTGGTGGCACCCTTTCAATTTGTAACGTTGCCAGCAACGTTGGTGAGCACACTTTGGCCACCAACATTGCGTTGTCCTCTTCCCTCAACGTTTGAGGCAACGTTGGTGAGCCAACTTTGGCCACCAACGTTGCCTCTTTCTTGCCATTCTTCTGCTTCTTTTCACCTATCATCAACTAAACATATGTTTCAAAGCCTTGCCATAATCACAAGATTTCGCATCATTCATAGCATCAAGTAAATTCTTGCATAAATCTCATGAAAATACACATAATTAACCATGTTTGATTGAATCAAGGCATGCATGCAATTCTCATTCAAATACTTACTTATTGTGTAAGAAATGCATGAAAACCAAGTAAAAACTAATGAAAAAGACTTGTGAAACTAGCCTAAGATGCCTAGGCATCACAAAACCAAACATAAATCTTGTTTGTCCCCAAGGAAGCAATAAAACATAAGAAAGAATGAATGAAAGCAGAGAAGAATATGGGTCCTTATTGGAAGACAATTAATCTTGGTTCATGGGGTTTTATGCAAGATATCTTTGAAGCTCAACTCTTATTAGTTTCCAGGTTTGAGATGTCCCTTTAAGTACTATCTAAGGTGCTGCTATGAAACCTTGTTATTCCTTGATCCTTGGTGTTTGATTTTTGCTTTTCTTTTTCCTTGAAACTTATTCTTTATTGAGCTTAGTGTTCTGTGTTGAGATAGCTTTTTTGGTAAGTTTTCAGTCAACACTCCCGATCCAGTTGGCTCAAGGTGTTGGGTGATGAAGCACCCCTCAGACTTACTAACTCAAGCCTCTCCTCAACACATACACACCAAGGCACTTGGCTCATAATTCAATTCTAGAGACATTGATGCCCAGCATCTCTTAGGGTCACTAAATGCCTTTTAACTAGGTTGTTCTTGATAGTGAACTTTTGGTTGATAATCCCGGGTTAGTTAACCCAAGTTACCAAGTGTTGAAACACTCCTTAGAACCTAATCATCCAAGCAGATCCTAGTACAAAAACACCACAGGCATGTGTCTTAAGGTTCAAGCTATTGGTTCCTAGCTTATTCTTTGTTTCTTTTCTTTTTGTTGCCAACGTTGGTGTTGGCTATTGGTAGCCCAACTTTGCCACCAATATTGGCTTTTCTTCTATTCTTTCTTGTTCTTTCTTTCTTCCAAGATATTTATTCATAAAGGTTTCACATACAGCAACTAAATTCATACTTAAGGGACATTCTACCCTTCATCTTTATTAGTGAACTTGCTAATTAATCAAACATGCACCACCACTTAACCTTATTCTATCTCTTACCAAATTGAACTATTACTCTTTCTGTTTCACAACATTTTCTTTTATTCAATCAAAAGGGGATAAAGCATATATTCAAGCAAGATGAAAATGAAGCAAGCACTTAGACTAGCACACTTAAAATGATAATTAAAGAAAGACAAAAAGAATGTACATGTTCATGAAAATAGGGTACAATCATACTTTCAATTAAAGCACTTCAAATTAGAAGCAGTTAAGTAACAATACAACCTCTTGGTGTCTTCTTGCTTTCTCCTTGTCTCATCATCCATAGCTTTTGTATCCTTCTTTGTCTCCTTGGATGATGGTGCATCTTACCCTCCAAGAGATTGATTGACTTCCTGCAAAGTTATTGGAAGTTGCTTGTTCCCCCAAGCACTTGAGAGATGGTTAGCATGCATATATGCTTGTGATTTTCTGAACTTAAATTTGTGTGTGAACACCAAACTTAGTTCTTTGCTCTATGCAGTAAATTAAATATATGCAGGAAAATATCAGGTGCTTTTAAGAAAACAAGACTATGAATTAGAGAGTAAACAATTTTTAAGCAGTTTTTCTGATTGTTTGGAGTCATGCTATTTGGAGGGTTGCAATGTGCTTTTAATGAAATTTGTGGTGGAACACCAAACTTAGCATCACACATTCACCCTTGAATTACTCTGGTATGTAACACCAAACTTAGCTCCTTGCAATACAGAGAAATCTACTTAACCCTTTTATTGAAACAACTTAAAAAGAGAGAGTTACCTCCGGTTGGGTTGCCTCCCAACAAGTGCTTCTTTAGTGTCACTAGCTTGACATCTTGTCCCTTGATCATGGAGGCTGAAAATCATAGTGCCTCAAATTTTCCCCTCTTACTATGAACTTTTTTCGGTCTCCTTTTTGATGATCTCTAGGTGTTCAAGTGAAAAGATCAGGTTCACAGTATAGCATTCAGACAAGTGTGGAGATACCTTCATTGGTTGGAGTTTAACATCATTTTATCCCCTGGTGAAAAGCCTTCGATGGGGATCTTCTTGTTTCTCCACACTCTTGGTCCCTTCTTCTTCTCTTTTTCAGGAGATGATTCATGATTTGGTGGTTCACTATCTGGAAAACTCTTATTGAGGGCCTCATCTGAGGGTTTTGGTTGTAGTTCCTCCTTAACTTCTTTGGCCTGCTGCAATGTTTCTACCTCTTTTCTGCCTTTCAAACATGGGTTTAGTTGTATAGGAAGTGACTCATCAAGTGCCTCCTTCAAGTTTGGATCTCTATCATTCACCTTCATACATTCTTCTTCTTGAGTGGGCTCATGCAGGGTCTTGAAGACATGAAATGCTAGGTTCTCATCATGCACTCTTAGGAACGATTCCCCTTTTTCAACATCTATCAATGCTCTGCCCGTAGCTAAGAAGGGCCTCCACAGAATAATCGGCGTGTTAGAGTCCTCCTCCATGTCTAGGATAACAAAATCAGTTGGGAGAAAATTTTTTTCCACTTTTACCAGTACATTCTCCACAACTCCAAGTGCTTGCTTAATGGATTTGTCAGCCATTTGAAGAGCTATTCAAGTGGATTTCAGCTCAAGAATTTGAAGTTTCCTTATGCGAGATAGAGGCATCAAATTTATGCTTGCACCAAGGTCACAAAATGATTTCTCAGTTGTCATGTTTCCTATGGTGCAAGGTATATAAAAACTTCCAGGATCATTTTTCTTCTGTGGTAGTTCCCTTTGGAGAATAACACTACACTCCATTGTCATCTCAACAATGTGTCCTTCTTCTAAGGGCCTTTTCTTTGTCAACACTTCCTTCATAAACTTGGTATATAATGGCATCTGTTCAAGTGCTTCTAAGAAAGGAATATTGATGCTGAGTATCTTGAATATTTCCAGGAATTTGGAGTATTGCTTAATGATGAGCGGATAATTTATACGCTTTTTGGCATTGTTTTTAGTATGTTTTTAGTATGATCTAGTTAGTTTTTAGTATATTTTTATTAGTTTTTAGTTAAAATTCACTTTTCTGGACTTTACTATGAGTTTGTGTTTTTTTCTGTGATTTCAGGTATTTTCTGGCTGAAATTGAGGGTCCTGAGCAAAAATCTGATTCAGAGACTGAAAAGGACTGCAGATGCTGTTGGATTCTGACCTCCCTGCACTCGAAGTAGATTTTCTGGAGCTACAGAAGCCCAATTGGCGCGCACTCAACGGCGTTGGAAAGTAGACATCCTGGGCTTTTCAGAAATATATGATAGTCCATACTTTGCCCAAGATTTGATGGCCCAAACCAGCGTTCAAAGTCACCCTCAGAAATCCCAGCGTTAAATGCCGGAATTGGCACCAAAACGGGAGTTAAACGCCCAAACTGGCATAAAAGCTGGCGTTTAACTCCA
>NC_029780.3:96564118-96564379 GCF_000817695.3 Arachis duranensis
TCATTTACTCATCTCTGTACACCCTAGGCTACTAGTTTTCTATAAGTAGGACCTTTTACTATTGTATTTTCATCTTGGGATTATTTTAGATCCTTTGATCATCTTTGGACAAGAACAAGCGGAATTGAATAGAAGAACAATAGTAATTGTATTAATACTCGAGGTACAGCAGAGCTCCACACCTTAATCTATGGTGTGTAGAAACTCCACCGTTTAAAATACATAAGAACAAGGTCTAGGCATGGCCGTGAGGCCAGCCTT
>NC_029780.3:96564603-96565435 GCF_000817695.3 Arachis duranensis
TGAAGCATTTTCGTGTAGAGACTCTTCTTGGAGTTAAACGCCAGCTTTAGTGCCAGTTTGGGCGTTTAACTCCCGTTTTGGTGCCAGTTCCGGCGTTTAACGCTGGAATTCCTGAGGGTGACTTTGAACGCCAGGATGGCACAAGAGGGAAGATTCTGTTTTCAATGCAATTTTTTTTTCAAGTTTTCAAAGTTTTTCAAAATCAAATCTTTTTCAAATCATATCTTTTCAATCATATACAATTTCTTTCCATTTTCAAAAATACTTGCTAACATACTTGCTATCAATTAATGATTTGATTCAACATTTCAAGTATGTTGCCTTTTCTTTTGAGAAAGGTTTAATGTTTGAATCATATCTTTTCTTGTAGCCAAGTCATTGATTTTCAAAATCAAATCTTTTTAAAATGTTTTTTTAAATCATATCTTCTCAATCACATCTTTTTAAAACCATTCATATCTTCTTAACCACATCTTTTTCAAAATAGTTTTCAATCAAATCTTTTTGATTTCTAATTTCAAAATCTTTTTCAAAAATCACTTGATTTCTTTCCCACTTTCATTTTCGAAAATTCTTAAAGTTTTTCAAAAATGTTTTCAAATTCTTTTACTAAATTTTCGAAAATTACTTCTCTTCTTCTTACATCCTTCTATTTATGGACTAACACTATTCCTTAATGCAAAATTCGAACTCCATCTTCTTTGATAAGTTCGAATTTTCTACTTCTGTCTTCTATTTTTCTTTTCCTCTGACACCTAAAGGAATCTCTATACTGTGACATAGAGGATTTCACATTTTCTTGTTCCCTTCTCTTTCTTATGTGCAGGAGCAA
>NC_029780.3:96565797-96568723 GCF_000817695.3 Arachis duranensis
ATTTTCTATGATGGTCTCTCTGAACTGTCCAAGATGTCTTTGGATAGCTCTGCTGGAGGATCTCTTCATCTGAAGAAGACGCCTAGAGAAGCTCAAGAGCTGATTGAAATGGTTGCAAATAACCAATTCATGTACACTTCTGAAAGGAATCCTGTGAACAATGGGACCAATCAGAAGAAAGGAGTTCTTGAGATTGACACTCCGAATGCCATATTGGCTCAGAACAAAATATTGACTCAACAAGTCAATATGATTTTTCAAAGTCTGTCTGGAAGGCAAAATGCACCAAGCAGTACTAAGGAGGCTTCATCTGAGGAAGAAGCTTATGATCCTGAGAACCCTTCAATGGAAGAGGTGAATTACATGGGAGAACCCTATGGATTACCTAGGAGAACCCTATGGAAACACCTATAATTCTTCATGGAGAAATCACCCAAAATTTCTCTTGGAAGAATCAAGAGAGACCTCAACAAGGTTTCAATAATAATGATGGAAGAAACAGGTTTAGCAATAGCAAGCCTTTTCCATCATCTTCTCAGCAACAGACAGAGAGTTCTAAGCAGAATAACTCTTACTTAGCAACCATGGTCTCTGATCTAATCAAAACCACTCAAAGTTTCATGACTGAAACAAGGTCCTCTATTAGAAATTTGGAAGGACAAGTGGGTCAGCTGAGCAAGAGAATTACTGAGCTCCCTCCTAGTACTCTCCCAAGCAATATAGAAGAAAATCCAAAAGGAGAGTGCAAGGCCATCAACATGGCCGAATTTGGAGAGGAAGGAGAGGCAGTGAACGCCACTGAGGAAGACCTCAATGGACGTCCACTGGCCTCCAATGAGTTCCCCAATGAGGAACCATGGGAATCTGAGGCTCAAATTGAGACCATAGAGATTCCACTGGACTTACTTCTGCCATTCATGAGCTCTGATGAGTATTCTTCCTCTGAAGAGGATGAGTATGTCACTGAAGAGCAAGTTGCTAAATACCTTGGAGCAATCATGAAGTTAAATGACAAGTTATTTGGAAATGAGTCTTGAGAGGATGAACCCCCTTTGCTCACCAAAGAACTGGATAACTTGTCTAGGCAGAAACTGCCTCAAAAGAGACAGGATCCTGGGAAGTTTTCAAAACCTTGTACCATAGGCACCATGACCTTCAAGAAGGCCTTGTGTGACTTAAGGTCAAGTGTAAACCTCATGCCTCTCTCTGTAATGGAGAAGCTAGGGATCTTTGAGGTGCAAGCTGCAAAAATCTCACTAGAGATGGCAGACAACTCAAGAAAACATGCCTATGGACTTGTAGAGGATGTTCTGGTAAAAGTTGAAGACCATTACATCCCTACTGATTTCATAGTCCTAGAGACTGGGAAGTGCATGGATGAATCCATCATCCTTGGCAGACCCTTCCTAGCCACAGCAAAGGCTGTGATTGATGTTGATATAGGAGAGTTGATCATTCAAGTGAATGAAGAATCCTTGGTGTTTAAGGCCCAAGGATATCCCTCTGTCACCATGGAGAGGAAGCATGAAGAGCTCCTCTCAAAACAGAGCCAAACAAAGCCCCCACAGTCAAACTCTAAGTTTGGTGTTGGGAGGCCACAACCAAACTCTAAGTTTGGTGTTGAACCCCCACATTCAAACTCTAAGTTTGGTGTTGGGAGGTTCCAATATGGCTCTGAGCATTTCTGAGGCTCCATGAGAGCCCATTGTCAAGCTACTGACATTAAAGAAGCACTTGTTGGGAGGCAACCCAATATTATATTTTGACTATTCTCTTTTGTTATTTTATATTTTTTGTAGGTTGATGATAATGAGAAGTCACAAAATCAATGAAAAAAGCAAAAACAGAATGAAAAATAGAAGGAAAAATAGCACACCCTGGAGGAGAGTGCACTGGCGTTTAAACGCCAGTGAGGCTAGCAGATGGGCATTTAACGCCCAGTCTGGCACCATTCTGGGCGTTTAACGCCAGAAAGGGGCACCAGACTGGCGTTAAACGCCAGAAAAGGGAAAGAAGCTGGCGTTAAACGCTAGAAATGGGTACCAGCCCGGCGTTTAACGCCAGAAATGGCTAAAAACTCATTTTTGCATGCCATTTGGTGCAGGGATGACTTTTCCTTGACACCTCAGGATCTGTGGACCCCACAGGATCCCCACCTACCCCACCACTCTCTCTCTCTTCTTCACCCATTCACCAATCACCTCAAACCCGTGGCTAGAGGATGGTTGGAGTTTATCCAATGCTCAATCATTCCCACTAGCAACCGATCCGAAGTTACCATAGACCGTGCTATCATGATTCATAGCATCATGATTGGAGAAGAAATAGAAGTTCATGAGGTTATATCTCAAGAACTTTATAAGGTGGCGGACAAGTCTTCTACCTTGGCAAGGTTAGCCTTCCCTCATCTCATTTGTCACCTCTGTTATTCGGTTGGAGTTGACATAGAGGGAGACATCCCTATTGATGAGGACAAGCCCATCACTAAGAAGAGGATGGAGCACACAAGAGACTCCACTCATCATGAGATCCCTGAGATACCTCAAGGGATGCACTTTCCTCCACAAAACTATTGGGAGCAACTAAACACCTCCCTAGGAGAATTGAGTTCCAACATGGGACAACTAAGGGTGGAGCATCAAGAACACTCCATCATCCTCCATGAAATTAGAGAAGATCAAAGAATCATGAGAGAGGAGCAACAAAGACAAGGAAGAGACATTGAGGAGTTCAAGCACTCCATAGGATCTTCAAGAGGAAGAAGGAGCCGCCATCACTAAGGTGGACCCGTTCTTTAATCTCCTTGTTCTTTAATTTTCTGTTTTTCGAAAATTATGCTTATATTTATCTATGTTTGTGTCTTGTGATCATTAGTGTCTAAGTGTCTATGCCTTAAAGTTATGAATATCCTATGAATCCATCACCT
>NC_029780.3:96571072-96571882 GCF_000817695.3 Arachis duranensis
GCTTGCTTCATACCAACAATCTCCGTGGGATCGACCCTTACTCACATAAGGGTTATTACTTGGACGACCTAGTGCACTTGCTGGTTAGTTGTGCGAAGTTGTGTTTATGCCATGGTATTGAACACCAAGTTTTTGGATTCATTACCGGGGATTATTTGATTTGTGAAAAGAATTGATCACAATTTCGCGCTATCACTTAACCTTGTTTTCTTCCTTGAACCTTTGAGGATATGGAAGTTTGGGAACATATGGCTTCACCTCTTCCTTCTTCTCTTGTGGCTGTGGTTCAATGATGTTCTTGTCTTCCTTTGAGCTTTGTGAGTTTTCAGTCTTGTGATCCTCGTCATTCCTCTCCTCTATCTTCTCTTTTGAAACTTCTCTGTTGTGCTCTTCCTCAATGGTGGCTTTGATGAGCGGATAATTTGTACGCTTTTTGGCATTGTTTTTAGTATGTTTTTAGTATGATCTAGTTAGTTTTTAGTATATTTTTATTAGTTTTTAGTTAAAATTCACTTTTCTGGACTTTACTATGAGTTTGTGTGTTTTTCTGTGATTTCAGGTATTTTCTGGCTGAAATTGAGGGACCTGAGCAAAAATCTGATTCAGAGACTAAAAAGGACTGCAGATGCTGTTGGATTCTGACCTCCCTGCACTCAAAGTAGATTTTCTGGAGCTACAGAAACCCAATTGGAGCGCTCTCAACGGCGTTGGAAAGTAGACATCCTGGGCTTTCCAGCAATATATGATAGTTCATACTTTGCCCAAGATTTGATGGCCCAAACCGGCGTTCAAAGTCACCCTCAGAAATCC
>NC_029780.3:96572641-96592614 GCF_000817695.3 Arachis duranensis
AAGGTTTATTACTTGGACGACCCAGTACACTTGCTGGTTAGTTGTGCGAAGTTGTAGTGATCACAATTTCGTCCACCAGGCTTCCTTTCCCATAGTCTTCTCACTTCTCAATGTCATTGCTTTGCACTCCTCCCATTTTGTAGTTTTTCCTTTGTCCCTTGGGTTTTCTTCAATGGTACTAGGGAAGGAATTTGCTCTCTTCTCACCTATCTCTGTGATTTGTTTAGCCATTTGTCCCATCTGCCTCTCAAGATTTCTAATTGAAGCTTCTTGGTTTTCGCTTATTAGAACTTGATCTTTTCTTGCCGCTTCTTGATCTTGTCTGGCCATCTCTTAAATTTTGATGAGTTTCTCCATTAACATTTCTAAGTTGGAGATCCTTTGAGAGTCTGGATGTGGCTGTGGTTGTATGGGATGTGATAGTTGCTGGTGGAGGTTGTTTGAGATATTGGGGAAGGTGCTTTATGTGTTAAATGGTGGTGTGAAAAAGTTGTTTTGGAGTTGGAGGTATGTGTTTTGTGGTTTTGTGTATTGGTTATTGTTAGTTTTGGGGCGGTTGTGATTGTTTGTATTGCCAAAGCTGTTAGAATTGAGGTTCCTTTGTCCTTGATTCTGGTTGTCACCCGACCTTAAGTTAGAATGATTCCTCCAAGGTGGATTGTATGCATCACCATGAAAGTCATGTTGGAACGAACTTGGGGTGTTGTTCATGTATTGCACCTTCTCAGGGCCTTGTTGCTCATAGTTGAATGCCCCAAAACCTTCTTAAGATTGATTCCATCCATGTGGGACTTGAGATTGGCTTTGTGTGCTCACTGCAGCAAGTTGCAGTCCATCAATTCTCTTGGTCATCATCTCTATTTGTTGCTGAATTTGTTGGTGCATCTGCATATTCTGGGCTAGAATTGCATTTACTCCTTCAAGTTCCATCACTCCCCTCTTTGGAGTTATGTTGTGGGGCCTCTCAAAAGAGTAGAAATATTGATTGTTGGCCACCATATCAATGAGGTCTTGTGCTTCTTCAGCAGTTTTTATCATCTAGAGTGAACCTCCCGAGGAGTAATCTAGTGCTTCTCTTGCCTTCATGGTCATTCCTTCATAAAAGTTTTGAAGTCTCACCCATTCACTGAACATCTCTGGTGGACATCTCCTTATCAGGGTCTTGTATCTCTCCCATGCCTCATAGAGTGATTCTCCCTCCATTTGTGTAAAGGTTTACACCTCTGTTTTTAGCTTAATGATCCTCTGAGGTGGTTAGAATTTGACTAAAAATTTGCTCACCAAATCATCCCAATTGTTGATGCTTTCCTTGGGAAAGGTTTTCAGCCATTGAGATGCGTTGCCCCTCAAGGAGAATGGGAATAAAAGTAACTTGTAGATGTCAGGATATACCCCATTTGTCTTGACAGTTCCATAAATCCTCAAAAAAACAGAAAATATTGATTGGGGTCTTCAAGAGGGCCTCCACCATAAGCACAATTGTTCTGCACCAAAGTGATGAGTTAAGGCTTCAACTCGAAATCATTTGCATGAACATTTGGCATGAGGATACTACTTCCAAAGCGTCTAGGATTGGGGATAGTGTAAGAGGCCAACACCCTCCTTGTAGGTTGGATATTGTTGTTGGCCACCCTTTCCTCATGCACCTCATCCTCCACGACTTACACAATCACAAACAAACCAATTGAAAACTGGACATTCTAGTGCTAGAATGTGGTTAGAGTTAGTAGAAACAAAATCTCAAACTGTTAGTAGGCTTTAAAGAAAACAAAAAATTACTTAATCTAGATTATCACCTACTTAATCATTGTGAATCTAAATCAATCCCCGGTAACGGCGCCAGAAACTTGATGACGGAAAATTGTATTCGCATTAACTACTGGCAAGTATACCGGGTCACATTAAGTAGTAAAACTCACTGAGAGTGAGGTCGATCCCACAGGGATTGATGGATCAAGCAATTTTAGTATGGTGATGAATCTAGTCAAGCTAACAAATGATTAACTGAGTGAAATTGGATCAACAGAAGGTAAATTGCAAGAAATCTAAAGTGCTGGATGTAAATTGCTTGAAACTTAAATGGTAAGAAACTTAAATGACTGAAACTTAAAGAGCAAGAAAGTGAAAGAGCTGAATGTAAATGACAACAGAATGTAAATTGCATGAAATGTAAACGACTTTGGGCGCTGGAAAATTAATAAAGCAATAAAGAAAACTTCAGGGTAATCTAAATTGAAGAAAATCAAAGAGAAATATTCATTAGGGATTGGAGATATCATAATCCATCATGAATCAAATGGGTCTAAGCTTCCTTCTCAATCATATGAATAGATCTATGACGGATTGTAATTGGTTGGATCCCAATTTCTTGACAAACCAATCTCTCTAATCACAATCAATCTTGCCAATGATCTAATTGTCATGAGAAGAGGTTAAGCATATTCTCTTATCCATAAGCCACACAAATTCTCAAGACCTCAATTCCTCCCGAATAGTGTTGGTCAAGAGAATTGTGAAGGATAGAGCTCCAATTCTAATGCCCATGATTCCCCTTCCGAGGCTCACTGATGAGCGGATAATTTTTTGGCATTATTTTTAGGTAGTTTTTAGTAGGATCTAGCTACTTTTTGGAATGTTTTTATTAGTTTTTATGCAAAATTCATATTTCTGAACTTTACTATGAGTTTGTGTGTTTTTCTGTGATTTCAGGTATTTTCTGGCTGAAATTGAGGGACCTGAGCAAAAATCTGATTCAGAGGCTAACAAAGGATTGCAGATGCTGTTGGATTCTGACCTCCCTGCACTCGAAATGGATTTTCCGGAGCTATAGAACTCCAAATGGCGCGCTCTGAATTGTGTTAGAAAGTAGACATTCAGGGCTTTCCAGAAATATATAATAGTCTATACTTTGCTCGATTTTTGATGATGCAAACTGGCGTTTAAATGCCCCTTCTCTGCCATATTCTGAAGTCAAAATGCCAGAACTGGCATAAAAATTGGAGTTAAATGCCCAAACTGGCATAAAAGCTGGCGTTTAACTCCAAGGAAGACCTCTACACGTGTAAAGCTCAATGCTCAGTCCAAGCACACACCAAGTGGGCCCGGAAGTAGATTTCTGCATCATTTACCTATTTTTGTAAACCCTAGTAGCTAGTTTCATTATAAATAGGACCTTTTACTATTGTATTTTCATCTTTTGATCATCTTTTGATCTCTTGATCACATTTTGGGGGCTGGCCTCACGGCCATGCCTAGACCTTGTTCTTATGTATTTTCAACGGTGGAGTTTCTACACACCATAGATTAAGGTGTGGAGCTTTGCTGATCCTCGAGTATTAATGCAAAGTACTATTGTTCTTCTATTCAATTCATGCTTATTCTTGTTCTAAGATATTCACTCGCACTTCAACCTGATGAATGTGATGATCCGTGACACTCATCATCATTCTCACCTATGAACGCGTGCCTGACAACCACTTCCATTCTACATAAGATTGAGCGTGTATCTCTTGGATTCCTGGTCCACGACGCATGGTTGCCTCGCCTGACAACCGAGCCTTCCATTCTATGAGATTAGAGTCTTTGTGGTATAGGCTAGAATTATTGGCGGCCATTCCTGAGATCCGGAAAGTCTAAGCCTTGTCTGTGGTATTCCGAGTAGGATCTGTGAAGGAATGACTGTGACGAGCTTCAAACTCGCGACTGTAGGGTGTAGTGACAGATGCAAAAGGATAGTAAATCCTATTCCTACATGATCGAGAACCAACAGCTGATTAGTCATGCGGGAAACCGTAGATGACCTTTTTCACTGAGAGGATGGGAGGTAGCCATTGACGCCGGTGAAACCCAACATACAGCTTGCCATGGAAAGGAGGATGAAGGATTGGATGAAGGTAGTAGGAAAGCAGAGATTCAAAAGGAACAAAGCATCTCTATGCACTTATCTGAAATTCTCACCAATGAATTACATAAGTATCTCTATCTTTACTTCATGTTTTATTTATCTTTTTACTTATTAAAACTCCATAACCATTTGAATCCGCCTGACTGAGATTTACAAGGTGACCATAGCTTGCTTCAAGCTGACATTCTCTGTGGGATCGACCTTGACTCAGGTAAGGTATTACTTGGACGACCCAGTGCACTTGCTGGTTAGTTGTGTGAAGTTGTGACAAAGTGTGATTCACATTTGAGAGCTCCAAATCTTTGGCGCCATTGTTGATGATCACAATTTCGTGCACCACTAACACAAGCATTCAATTGATTCAAACCCCCTTCCGGAGTGAGTGAATCATAATCAAAATAGAAGATATCCTATAGCTACCCAAGCAGATTGAGAGGAAGAAAAATCACATTCATTCATTATGATTACAATAGAGCTCCTCCCCTAATGAAGCGGGAGTTTAGTTCATCATCGCTCTAAGAACAATTAACAAGAATTTAAATTGCATGAAAGTAAATCAAACTCACTGCAAAATTAAACGAAACAATTGCAGAAAGGTAGAAGTGCAAGGAATTAAAATTGCATTAAAAGTAAATGAAGCTTAATACAAACTAAAATATAAGATTGTAGAAAAGAAAAAGAAAAGTGTATCATAAGAAACTAAAATTAGAACCTCTTTGGAGTCTCTAATCCTCCAGCCTGCTTTTCAAGCTCCAGAGCTCTTCTATTTATATCTTCTTCTCATTTCTAAAAATAGATCTTTAGTACTTGGATGTGGGCTTTTGGCCTTGATTGGAGCAGTTAGGAGTGACACTCTTTGTGACGTTGACAAGAACATTAGCAAATTAACGTTCATACTTTTGCATGGGTGCCCTTTGGAATGAAGTTGGCCTGGGCATTGGTAACTAACGTTGGTGGGCACTAACAGTGGCCAATGTTCCTTTTAAATCATTGAGGAACGTTTGTGGCAATGTTTGTGTACCAACGTTACTACCAACATTTGCCTGGTCATGCGTACGCGTCACCCATGCGTACGCGTGAAAGCTATTTTTTTGCCATTTCACTAATGCGCGTGACTTGCTGTTGTTCCAATCTCACGTGTACGCGTCACATCAAATTTTTTCCAGGATTTATCGAAGACGTTAGTGAGCGACATTTGAGGCAACATTTGCACACCAACGTTGGCCTGGTCACGCATGTGCATCACCTACGTGTACGCGTGGAATGCCAATTTCCACGGTCATGCGTGCACGTCGCTGCCAATTTTTCAAATTCCAAATTGAGATTTTATCAAAGACGTTGGTGGTAACATTTGTTCACAAATGTTCCCACCAACGTTCCCTTTCAATTTGTAACGCTGTCAGCAACGTTGGCGAGCCAACTTTGGCCACCAACGTTGCTTCCTCTGCCTCTTTCTTGCCATTCCTCTGGTTCTTTTCACCTATCATCAACCAAACATATGTATCAGAGCCTTGCCATAATCACAAGATTTTGCATCATTCATAGCATCAAGTAAATTTTTGCATAAATCTCATGAAGATACACATAATTAACCATGTTTGTTGAATCAAGACATGCATGCAATTCTCATCCAAATACTTACTTATTGCCTAAGAAATGCATGCAAATCAAGTCAAAACTAATGAAGAAGGCTTGTGAAACTAGCCTAAGATGCCTAGGCATCACCTATCGTTCCTCAATCCGTACCAGCAAAATCTCATACATTGGAGCCATATGTGGGGAATTGCCAAGCCGCGATAGAATGACAGACAAACACGAAGAGAGGTTCTCAAACCATCACCACAAATTGGACCCGCTAAATTCCCTCCTAGCGGATGAACCACAGAACAACAATTACCCACAACCCACGGAAGGAAAACCAGCATCATCCATGAGCAGCCAACCCACAACCAACAACCACAAACAGACGAGGGCTGATCTGGCAAAACCAAGGCAATCGACAGCCTAAGAGAACAAGCGAACCAGATAATTCAAGAGCTACACTAGCAAGTACGGACCATGGAAGGCTTTGTCGACACTAAAGAACGGTACCAGCTGGAACTCACAAGTGAGGCAGTCTCTCGAACTTGCGAAAAGACGCAAGGCATGAGAGGTCGCCAAACCAACAACACGGCAGGTGCAGAAACCACAGCGAATTACGGGAACCCAAGCGTCATCATGATGAAGACAAAAGGAGACATCAGAGAGATTCCAAGTGAAGAAGGAGCGAACACGTGGGAGTTACCCCATTCACCAAGAAAATCCTGAAGGCCAAGCTATCGAAGGTTTCAACAAACCAACTGACATGAAGTACGATGCCACCAAAGACATGTAGGATCAGCTAATGGCCTTCGAGGCTAGGATGAACCTAGAAGGCCACACAGAATAATCCGACGCCAACAGAAACTTCAAAGGAGCATTTTAAAATCACCGCCTCAAACTCGCTACCTAGAGTGGGAAAGTTCACCACCTATACCCCTTTGCTGGCCTTGATCACCAAGATCTACCACCAGATAGCAGAACGAGGCATCTTCCCGAAGGCCAGACAATTGAAAGAATGCACAGGTGATAACAAAAGCCTGTACTGCAACTATCATAGAGGATACGGACACAAGACTCAGGACTGATTTGACTTTAAAGACGTTCTCAAGCAAGCCATCCGAGATGGCAAACTCCCTAAGTTCGCCAAAATTATTCGAGAGCCTAGAAAAGTCGAACAGGAAAAGTCACCCGAATTGGACGGACGAAACCCAGAATGGTTAAACCAGCATACTATGAATCCTCGGAGACCAACCCAACAATAATAGTAAATATTATGACCGGGATGGATGTAGCTAAAAAATCCAAATCTTCACTAAGAAAGGATCCCTGAGTGTTGGCCGTAAAAGACAAAAAAAGAACCTCATCTCTTCCAACAACAATAAAATTCTTCCCCAGTGATTACCAAAATGACACCCCCTTCGTCATTTGGGCTAGAGTCAGAACCGGGTTAGTAAAATGTATACTGGTGGACATTGGAGCCGACTTCAACATCTTCTTTAGGGGACGTTTGACAAATTGGGATTCTGAAGCAAGAACTTACAAAGCCACCACAACGGAGAAACCTGATTCAGAGATAATTTCCTCAAATTGGACGGTTCTATAGTACTACAAATCACCATCGGAACTGGAACCTAGAAGAAAATCATATTCTCTGAGTTTATAGTTTTAAAAGATTCCACGGCTTAAAACATCATCCTTGGGAGGAAGATAATAAATGACCTCTCTGCCGCCATATTCGCCAAGTTCCTAATCATGAAATTTCAAGCAGAGGATGGAGCCATAGGAACCAGCCATGGCAATTGGGAAGTTGCAGTGGAATGCCACAACGCAAGCCTAGCCCTCTGAAAAGTTGATGTGTTGATTAGTGTCGGTCTAGAATTTCACAAAATAAAAATCTGTTGCAAGCATAGTTTACACCAACAAGTAACCCTCAATCAAAGTTTAATTTAGGGGTTTGTCAAATTCAAAACAAATATTAATCGGGAGTTTGAAGTCCCGTATCGTCTTCCTAAGAAACTAGTGACCATAAGCGCACAATTTTGGTTGTGAAATTTGGGGTTTCAATAATGAATCAAACAATTAAAGGAATTGAAGAATAATCAAAATTGAAATTAATGAACTAATAAATGAATCAAAGAACTATCAAATAACAAGATTAAGTAAGGCTCAAAATGATTGGATTGTGGTTCAAAATATAAATGGAACCTTGACTTGGGTTGACTTAGAGAATCTCTTCCTTGTCATAACCACAACTATGATAATTATGATGGATTAATCTCACCTAGTCAACCCTTAACATCGAAGAGTAAGTCAAGTGAGCATAATTGTTCTTAATCCACAAATCCTAACTAACTTATTAATTGCCTTAGTAAAAAGCTAGCATTATTGGAAATAGGAACAACTAACAATCTAAGAATTATCACTAAATATCAGACATTATGACTCTAGTATCCCATATACTCATTTTCCCAAGCCACAGAGTGAAACTTTACTCCATAATCAAAATTAACATTTTCACAAACACTTGGTGAGCATAATCACAAAACATAGCCATATTGCAAAAATACTTGAAACTATGAACAATCTATGAACAAAATCAACAATGGCAACTCAAACAAATATGTAATAACCAAGAATTATCAATTTTATCAACTAGAAATCAAAATTGCAAAAGTATTTATATATTAACAATATGACTTTAACTATGAGAAAATGTAGCACAAGTGTTGCAATTAAAGAGAAAATCAAGAAATACTTACAATAGAAGCAAGCTAGAATCCAAGATCAAAATAGAAATTGTACTTGTAATATAAACCCTAATAAAATCCTAAGAAAGTTGAGAGAAAAAACTAAGAGAAAACTAAACAAAAAAACTTCTTAAACTATCTAATAATGTTCCTAATGGTATGCTATGGTTCCCTCCTGTTTGCCCCTTCCATATGAGCTCTAGGCCATCAGATTTGGGCCTCCAATCCTCTTAATTTGAGAGCCACTGACTTTTTAATGAAGTCATGCGCTCGTACTTGTGTGTACACACAGGTGTGTGCGTACGCACACTGGCCAATTCTCATTATTGTGCATTTGCACAGGTGGTTGTGCACACGTACACTCATGTTTCTCTTCCAATTGCATGCTTTTCTTTCACTTTTATCAAGCCATTCCTACCTATTACACCTGAAATCACTCATAAAAAATATCAAGGCATCGAATGGAATGAAAGAGGAATAAAATTGATTAAATTAAGAACAAAAGAGCATGTTTTCATAATCAGACATAATTTAGAGAGAAAACACAAAAGCATACTATTTAAGGGAATAAATGTGGGTTTATATGATGAAATCCACTCAATTCAATCCAAAATTCATCATCAAATGTAGATTCATCAATTCTCCCACACTTAAGCAATAGCATGTCCTTGTGCTAATCACAATCAAAGGAAAAAAGAGAAAGGGCAAGCAACTTATTTAATGCACTAACTACATGCATGCAACTATGCTAAATATTACCTACTCATATTTATACTAAGATTTCTACTGAATTTGGCAATAACAAACAATGGAATTTCAATAGATCCAAGTAGATCATTAGGGTCAAGGAAAGGAATCAAGGCGATATGATCAATGTCCAAAGATTTGATTTGAAATTTTCAAAAATTAAATTTTTAGGCAACTTGCAAGAAAACACAAGATAGGAGAATGAATCATAGAATTGAGCAACTGAACCCCTCACCGGATGTGTATACGCTCTAGTAGCTCAGTGTTTAGGGTTTAATCACTCAATTCTCCTTTAATCATATTTTCTAGGATTTGCTAGTCATTTAACAATTAACAAATACTTGATGCATGAATTCAAATATCATGAGGTCTTTGGAGGGTTGTAATGGGGTTAGGGTAAGGGTAGGATTACTATGGTTAAGTGGATTAGTAGATTGGACCTTTGATTAGCTCAAGTATCCCACCTAATCCTATATCAACCTATTTACATAAAAGAAAATAACCTAACTTTCCATTCATCTCTTTTTTTCACACTCACTCATGCATCTTCTTTCTAATTCCTACACATATGCATTCTTTATTTAGCATTGTTATTATCATCATCTTTTTTTTGAAATATACACCAAAAATTTCTTTTTTTTATCATAAAAAAAGAGATGCATATATTTTAAGTAATTAATGCATGAGTGTTTGCCCATTTTTTCAAATTTTCTCAATGAATACCCCAAAGTAACTTTGCTACCAATATTTCTCCAAAAATTTCTCCCATACTTGATTAACACACACTCCTCAACCCAAGCTAATCAAAGATACAATTCATGGACATTAATGATTTTTTGCTTAGGGAGAATGATGTGCATAAAATTAGAATGAAAGGGGGATTAAAAGGCTCAGAAGTGAGTTACAATGGTAGATAAAAGGGTATGGCCATATGGGTTAGTGAGTTTTGATTTCAAAAATGGCCTCAATCAAACTAAATGTATTGAAAATACTAAATATAGGACATAAAGACTCAAGCAAATCTAATATCACAATCATACAAGGAGTATAGCACACAAGAACAAAATTTTGCGATTGATAATATGCAACCACACAATTAAAGCTCAAATCTTACTTGGTGTTTTGTTCTAGCTCTTTCTATGTTCCATAAAAATACTTCAAGGAAGTTGAAAAACAAGTTTTCAAATATAATAAATGGAACGCCCTAAAAGAGATTTCTTGAAAATTCTTTTGTTGTTTTTACCAACTTATTTTCTATACTAGGCAACTTGCAAATATTTACTACAATAAAACTATAAGCAAGCTAAGATATATATAAGAAAACTAAGTAAAGTGCATTGTAATGAAATACCGATCAAATATTCACAAAAACATAACTACTAAAAACTAGAAAATAGTGCAAAGTGTTTAGAAAGAGAAATTTACGCCCCAAAGTTGCGGATCCTCCCCCACCCTCAATCATTGCACGGTCCTCCGTGCATGCACATAATTCAGGAGGCAAAAAGCTATGAGGATCCACCTTTAGCTGGTGGGCATTGGGGCTCAGGTTAAATATCTCCACTATCTTCCTCCACAACTGGCTCAGGTGACGCTGCTGGAAATGGGCCACGATCTATTCCCTCTAGTCTTGTAGCCAACCAATCAAAGCTCTTGTGATCAAGACTCTCATTTTGGCAAACATCTTGTAATAGGTCCTGGACCATGTCATAAAGAGGTCGGGCAAAAGGTGTGGTTACTGATGAAGGTGGTGGTTTTGATGATGATGTGGGCTCAAGTTCTTTCTTCTTGTTGGATGTCTTCTTTGCCAACCCATCCAATTCTCCTCATAGAATGAATTGGTGGTCAATTGGGATCTTGAACATTCCATCTGTAAGTTTTCTCTCTACCCTCGCTGCTCCAACAAATCTCATCATAAGTGATGGAGAAATGTTGAACTTCCTCTTTTGAATTACCTTCCACATCGACTCGCGAATCAAGGGCAGGATAGCTATCTTCTTGCCCTCTAGAATAGCCCAAAGAAGCATAGCAGCTCTAACTTGGATATGGGTAGCATGGATGCTAGAAAGTATATAATCTGCCAATATCTGTTGCCAAATCCGTGCTTCAGTAGTCAAATCAGAATATGCAATGCTAACGGGAACAACTTTTTCTCCCTTACTATACTCCTAAGAGCCACCAGGACGGCCAATTTTCTTCAGAATGGGAGCCAAGGGAATCCTCCCCTTAATCACATCCGCTTTGATCTTTAGTGGGCGGGATGTGGAGAATCTTCAGAAGAGCTTCAAAAGCTTTATTGGAAGTATCCAGTGTCTTCCCTCGGAGGAATATCGTCTTTGCTTCCCAAGCTTAATAATTAGCATAAAATTCCTGCACCATAGACTCATTGATTTCAGTGGGGTCTTGTTCAAGAAATTCCTATTGAAATGAGGCAATTCTCTCATGGATGAGCACCGCATATTCTTTTGGAACTTTGAGCTTCCGCTCCTAATGTATAGCCCTTTTTTCCAATTTTTCATAATGGAGGTCGGCTCTCTTGTTGGCAAAGGTGCTCGACACTTCACTCCGGCGATCGGAGGGCCATGGAAGAATATTTCTCAGACCCACTGATATTGTAGCCAACTCCTTGCCTTTTTGGTGCATCTTGAAAAGGAATATAAATATAGATTTCAAGATCACATGATAAATGGAATAAGAAGAACAATGAGGAAGCATTAACAATATAAACAAAGTGCAAACACTTAATCAAGGAGCTTTACAAAATAGTGTGGTTTAACAAAAGATAATGTGTGCATTCTAAGTGTGAGCGCGGCTAGAACACATACACTGGCAAGTTAAAACGGCAACCACACAATTAAAATTTTAAACGTAAGCTTCTCGACAAAGTGGCTTAAGTTGCGAATCAAAAGATATACCAAAATGGAAACATAAGAAAACTTAAGCAAACACAAGGTAACTTAATTGAATTCCTTGAGAAAATAGGCATTGAAGTTATGGAAATAAAAGCTCAATGTTATGAAAGTTACACAACAACAATAGCCAATTTAATCAAAGAGAGATATGATTTCTTCATCCGAATAATGTAAGAATCACATAACCAAGGTGCTTGAGTTGAAGACCAACAATTAACCCTCAATCAAAGTTTAAGTCAGGGATTTGTCAAATTCAAAACAAATATTAACTGGGAGTTTGAAGTCCCGGCTCATCTTCCCAAGGAACTAGTGACCACAAGTGCACAAGTTTGGTTGTGAAATTGAGGATTTCAATAATGAAGCAAACAATTAAAGGAAATAAAGAACAATCAAAATTATAAGTAATAAACTAAGAAAGAAATCAAAGAACTATCAATGTAGCAAGATCAAGTAAGGCTCAAAATGATTGGATTGTGGTTCAAAACATAAATGGAACCTTGGGTTGGGTTGAGTTAGGAAATCCCTTTCTTGTCATAACCACAACTATGATAATTATGATGGATTAGTCTCACCTACTTAACCCTTAACATAGAAGATTAAGTCAAGTGAGCATAATTGTTCTTAATCCACAAATCCTAACTAACTTACTAATTGCCTTAGTACAAAGTTAACGTTAGTGGAAACAAGAATAACTAACAATCTAAGAATTATTACTAAATCTCGGACATTATGACTCTAGTATCCCATATACTCATTTTCCCATGCCAAGGAGTGGAAATTTGCTCCATAATCAAAATTGACATTTTTCATAAACACTTGGTGGGCATAATCACAAAACATAGCCATATTGCAAAAATACTTGAAACTATGAACAATCTATGAACAAAATTAACAATGGAAACTCAAACAAATATGTAATAACCAAGATCATCAATTTCATCAAATAGAAATCAAAATTGCAAAAGAATGTATATATTAACAATGTGACTTTAACTATGAGAAAATGTTGCACAAGTGTTGCAATTAAAGAGAAAATCAAGAAATACTTACAATGGAAGCAAGCTAAAATCCAAGATCAAAATAAAAATTGCACTTGTAATATAAATTTGATTAAATTAAGCACAAAAGAGCATATTTTCACAATCAAATATAATTTAGAGAGAAAACACAAAAGCATGCTATTTAAGGGAATAAATGTAGGTTTATATGACGAAATCCACTCAATCAATCCAAAATTCATCATCAAATGTGAATTCATCAAAACGACCCTGGGATGCGGCGAGAATCTTTCTAGCCGACCTAGACCTCGCAACAAGACGACCAGCCCCGACCAGAATTAGAGGGAGATATGGATAAGCTACAGATAGGGAAAACCACGGACCAGTTCACCTTCGTCAATAAGAACCTCCTTTTGAACCTAAAAGGGAACTCACAAAACTCCTAAAACATACAAAGGCCTCTTCGCCTTCACGCCCGCCGACATGCCGGGTATAGATCTAGACCTGAAGTCTCACCGGCTAGCCGTAGACCCCAAGGCCAAGCCGGTAGCCCAAAGAAGAAAGAAGATGTCCTCCGACCAGCTAAACAAAGTTAAAAAACAAGTCAAAAGCCTTCTTGAGGCCGGCTTCATCCGAGAATTATCCTACACGAGTTGGCTGACAAACATCGTGCTAGTAAAGAAAGCAAACGGCAAATGAGGAATTTACGTTGTCTACACAGACTTGAACAAAACTTGTCCAAAAGATGCCTTCCCCCTGCCAAACATCGACGGACTGGTGGACGCCGCCTTAGAACACCAGTACCTCAGTTTCATGGATGCATACTCGGGGTACAGCCAAAAATCCATGCATGAGCTGGACGAAGAAAAAACGGCGTTCGTAACCCCTGAAGGCATGTACTGCTACACAGTCATGCCCTTCGGGCTAAAAAATGCAGGTGTCACCTACCAAAGACTCGTCACAAAGATCTTTAAATACCTCAAAGAAATGAAACTAGAGGTTTATATTGACGACATGCTAGCTGATGAGCGGATAATTTATACGCTTTTTGGCATTATTTTTAGGTAGTTTTTAGTTTGATTTAGTTAGTTTTTAGTATATAATTATTAGTTTTTATGCAAAAATCACATTTCTGGACTTTACTATGAGTTTTTGTGTTTTTCTGTAATTTCAGATATTTTTTTGCTGAAATTGAGAGATCTGAGCAAAAAACTGATTCAGAGGCTGAAAAAGAACTGCAGATGCTGTTGGATACTGACCTCCCTGCACTCGAAATGGATTTTCTGGAGCTACAGAAACCTAATTGGCACGCCCTCAATTGCGTTAGAAAGTAGACATCTTGGGCTTTACATCAATATATAATAGTCCATACTTTTCTTGAGTTTTGATAACGCAAACTGCCGTTTTAACGCCAACTTTCTACCTTTTTCTGGCGTTAAACGCCAGAACTGGCATAAAAGCTGGAGTTAAATGCCGAAACTGGCACTAGAGCTGGTGTTTAACTCCAAGGAAAGCCTATGCACGTGAAAGCTTCAATGCTCAGCCCAAGCACACACTAAGTGGACCCCGAAAGTGGATTTCTACATCATTTACTTATCTATGTAAACCCTACGTTACTAGTAATTATAAATAGAACCTTTTACTATTGTATTTTCATCTTTTTGATCATCTTTGATCTTAGGATCAGGTATTTGAATCCTTTTTCGATTGTTTCATGTTATTTGGGAGGCATGGCCATTCGGCCATGCCTAGACCTTCATCACTTATGTATTTTCAACGGTGGAGTTTCTACACCTCATAGATTAAGGTGTGGAGCTCCACTGTTCCTCATGAATTAATGCAATTACTACTGTTTTCTATTCAATTCAAGCTTATTCTTGTTCTAAGATATTCATTCGTACTTCAACATGATGAATGTGATGATCAAGTGACACTCATCACCATTCTCACCTATGAACGCGTGCCTGACAACCACTTCCGTTCTACCTGAAAACAAGCTTGAATGCATATCTCTTGGGTTTCTGGTTCACGATGCATGATTGCCTCTCCTGACAACAGAGCCTTCCATTCTGTGAGATTAGAGTCTTCGTGGTATAAGCTAGAATCAATTGGCAGCATTCTTGAGATCCGGAAAGTCTAATCCTTATCTGTGGTATTCCGAGTAGGATCTGGGATGGGATGACTGTGACGAGCTTCAAACTCGCGATTGCTGGGCGCAGTGACAGTGTGCAAAAGGATCATTGGATCTTATTCCAACACAAGTGAGAACCGATAGATGATTAGCCCTACGTAACCCGTAGCCATTAACAATGGTGATCCCCAACATACAGCTTGCCATGGAAAGGAGTACGCATGACTGGATGAAGGCAGTAAGAAAGCAGGGATTCAAAAGGAACAAAGCATCTCCATACGCTTATCTGAAATTCCTACCAATGAATTATATAAGTATCTCTATCCTATTTTATGTTTTATCTGTCTTTAAAATTATCAAAATCCCATAACCATTTGAATCTACCTGACTGAAATTTACAAGATAACCATAGCTTGCTTCAAGCCGACAATCTCCATGGGATCGACCCTTACTCACGTAAGGTATTACTTAGACGACCCAGTGCACTTGCTGGTTAGCTACGCGGAGTTGTGAAGAAAGTGTGTGAGATCACGATTTCGTGTACCAAGCTTTTGGCGCCATTGCCGGGGATTGTTTGAGTTTGGACAACTGACGGTTCATCTTGTTTCTTAGATTAGGTATTTTTCTTTTTTATTTTGTTCTTCAGAATTTTTAACAACGAATTCTAGAGTTTCAGATGATGCTTTTATCATCACAGGAGCTAGTTGATTCCCATCAATTTGGCTGTTGTATGTAATGTCCTGCTAAAGCTTGGCTAGCCATGTCTAATCTTTTTAGACTGAAGCTTTAGACTAACATTGCATGATTCCAGGAATTCTTATTAAAAATTTTGAGTTTCTTATCTTCTTTTTCAAAATAAAAATAAAAATTTACAAAAAAATTTATAAAATCATAAATTCAAAAATAATTTGTGTTTCTTGTTTGAGTCTAGTGTCAAATTTCAAGTTTGGTGTCAATTGCATGTTTCTATTTTTCTTGCATTTTTCGAAAATATATGCATTGTGTTCTTCATTGATCTTCAAGTTGTTCTTGATGATTCTCTTAGTCTGATCTTTAAATTCTCTTGTTCTGTGTCTTTTGTTGTTTCTCATGTGCATTCTCAAATTGTTAGTGTCTCTAGTATGAAAATTTCTAAGTTTGGTGTCTTGCATGTCTTTCTTTTCTTAAAAATTTTCAAAAATGTGTTCTTGATGTTCACCATGATCTTCAAAGTGTTCTTGGTGTTCATCTTGACATTCAAAGTTTTCTTGCATGCATTTCTTGTTTTGATCTTAGTTTTTCATGTTTAATTTCATTATGTTGTTTTTCTCTCTCATCATTAAAAATTCAAAAAAAATTTCAAAAATATGTCTTTTCAAGTCAATAATACAGAGAATTGAAGATTCAGAACATACAGCAGAGGAATCACAGAGAAAAAGTTGGGCGTTCAAAACGCCCAGTAAGGAAGGATTTCTGGCGTTTAAACGCCAGCCAGGGTATTGGCTGGGCGTTTAACGCCCAAGGAGGTAGCCAAGTGGGCGTTAAACGCCAGAATGGATACCATTATGGGCGTTTAACGCCAAGATAACACTAAGGAGGTAATTTTGTTTTCAATTCAAATCTTTTTTAATTTTTTAAGTTTTAAAACTAATTTCTCAAAATCTTATCTTTTTCATATCCTCTCTTATCAATCATATCTTTTTCAAAATCAAATCTTTTTCATTTTTCTTTTAATATTTTCGAAAATCCTTGCTAACAATTAATGTTGTGATTCAAAAATTTCAAGTTTGTTACATTCTTGTTAAGAATGGTTCAATATTTGAATTTTAGAATCATATCTTTTAATTTCTTGTTAGTCAAGTCATCAATTTTAAAAATAAAATCTTTTTTTAAATCTTTTTCAATCATATCTTTTTAAAAGCAAAATTTTTCAATCATATCTCTTTTAATTTGATTTCAAACTTTTTTTTCTAACTTCTTATCTTTTCAAAATTATTTTCAAATCTTTTTCAACTATCATTATTTCTTATCTTTTTCAAAACCACTTAACTACTTTTCTCTCTCCAATTTTCAAAAACCATTGACAACTTTTTCAAAATTCTTTTTAATTAACTAATTGTTTTAAACTATAATTTTATTTTTAAATTTTCAAAAATTTTTTCTCTCCCATCTCTTTCTATTTAATCACTAACACTTATCCTCCTTTAATAATTCGGCCCCCTACCTCTCTATAAGTTCGAATTCTTCTCTCTACCTCATCCTTCGATTCTTCTTTTCCTCTGACACATCAAGAAATCTCTATACTGTGACATAGAGGATTCCATACTTTCTTTGTTTTCTTCTCTTTCATATGAGCAGGAACAAAGATAAAGGCATTCTTATTGAAGCTGATCCTAAACCTGAAAGGACTCTGAAGAGAAAGCTAAGAGTAGCTAAAGCACAACACTCTGAAGAGGACCTGACAGAAATTTTTGAAAAGGAAGCAGACAAAGCAGCCATGGCCGAACCCAACAACAACAATGCAAGGAAGGTTCTTGGTGACTTTACTACACCAACTCTCGACTTCTATGGGAGAAGCATCTCTATTCATGCCATTGGAGCAAACAACTTTGAGCTTAAGCCTCAATTAGTTTCTCTGATGCAACAGAATTGCAAGTTTCATGCACTTCCATTGGAAGATCCTCATCAGTTCTTGGTTGAATTTTTGCAAATTTGTGACACTATTAAGACTAATAGAGTGATCCTGAGGTCTACAGACTTATGCTTTTCCCTTTTGCTGTAAGAGACAGAGCTAGTATATGGTTGAACTCACAACCTAGAGACAGCCTGAACTCTTGGGAAAAGCTGGTCAATGCCTTCTTAGCTAAATTCTTTCCACCTCAAAAGATGAGTAAGCTTAGAGTGAATGTTCAAACCTTCAAACAGAAGGAAGGTGAATCCCTCTATGAAGCTTGGGAAAGATACAAGCAATTGATCAGAAGGTGTCCGTCTGACATGCTTTCAGAATGGAGCATCATAGGTATCTTCTATGATGGTCTATATGAGTTATCCAAGATGTCATTACACCATTTTGTAGGTGGATCTATTCATCTGAATAAAACGCCTGCAGAAGCCCAGGAACTCATTGAAATGGTTGCAAATAACCAGTTCATGTACACTTCTGAAAGAAATCCTGTGAACAATGGGACAACTCAGAAGAAAGGAGTTCTTGAGATTGATAATCTAAATACCATATTGGCTCAGAACAAATTATTGACTTAGAAAGTCAATATGATTTCTCAGAGTTTGACTGGATTGCAAGCTGCATCCGGCAGTACAAAAGAAGCGTCTTCTGAAGGAGAAGCTTATGACCCTGAGAATCCTGCAATGGAAGAGGTGAATTACATGGGAGAACTCTATGGAAACACCTACAATTCTTTATGGAGGAATCACCCAAATTTCTCATGGAAGGATCAACAGAAGCCTCAACAACGCTTCAATAACAATAATGGTGGGATAAACAAGTTTGGTAATAGCAAACCTTTCCCATTATCTTCTCAGCAACAGACAGAAAATTCTGAGCAGAGACTCTCTAGCTTAGCAAACATAGTCTCTGATCTATCTAAGACCACTCTCAGTTTCATGACTGAGGCGCGGTCCTCCATCAGAAATTTGGAGGCACAAGTGGGTCAGTTGAGTAAAAGAGTTACTGAAACTCCTCCTAGCACTCTCCCAAGTAATACAGAAGAGAATCCAAAAAGAGAGTGCAAGGCCATCCACACGTCCAACATGGCCAAACCTGTAGAGGAGGAAAAGGCAGTGATTCCCAATGAGGAAGACCTCATGGGACGTCCACTAACCACTAGGGAGTTCCCTCCTGAGGAACCAAAGGAATCTGAGGCTCATCTAGAGACCATAGAGATTCCACTAAACTTCCTATTACCATTCATGAGCTATGAAGAGTATTCTTCTTCTGAAGAAGATGAAGTTACTACTGAAGAGCAAATTGCTCAGTATCTAGCAGCAATCATAAAGCTGAATGCCAAATTATTTGGTAATGAGACTTGGGAAGATGAACCTCCATTGCTCATTAATGAACTAAATGCCTTGGCTCAACTGAAGATACCTCAAAAGAAAACGGATCTCGGAAGGTTCTTAATACCATGTACCATAGGCACCATGACCTTTGAGAAGGCTCTGTGTGACCTAGGGTCAGGTATAAACCTCATGCCACTCTTTGTAATGGAGAAACTGGGAATCTTTGAGGTACAAGCTGCAAGAATCTCACTAGAGATAGCAGACAAATCCTTGAAACAGGCTTATGGACTTGTAGAGGATGTTTTAGTAACGGTTGAGGGCCTTTACATCCCTGCTGACTTCATAATCTTGGACACTGGGAAGAATAAGGATGAGTCCATCATCCTTGGCAGACCCTTCCTAGCTACAGCAAAAGCTGTGATTGATGTTGACAGAGGAGAGTTGGTCCTTCAAGTGAATGAGAACTACCTTGTGTTTAAGGCTCAAGGATCTCTGGTGCGCGAAATTGTGAACAATACTTTTTCACAACTCTCATAATCCCCGGTCATGAGCCCCAAAGACTTGGTAGCTCAATACCATGGCATTACACAACTTCGCACAACTAACCAGCAAGTGCACTGGGTCGTCCAAGTAATAAACCTTACGCGAGTAAGGGTCGATCCCACGGAGATTGTTAGTATTGAAGCAAGCTATGGTCATCTTGTAAATCTTAGTCAGGCAAACTCAAATGGTAATGGTGATGAACGAAAATAACACAAAGATAAAGATAGAGATACTTATGTAATTCATTGGTAGGAACTTCAGATAAGCGCATGAAGATGCCTTCCCTTCCGTCTCTCTGCTTTCCTACTGTCTTCATCCAATCCTTCTTACTCCTTTCCATGGCAAGCTTAAGCAAGGGTTTCACCGTTGTCAGTGGCTACCTCCCATCCTCTCAGTGAAAGCGATTGCATATGCTCT
>NC_029780.3:96593075-96595599 GCF_000817695.3 Arachis duranensis
GGTGACTTTGAACGCCGGTTTGGGCCATCAAATCTTGGGCAAAGTATGGACTTTCATATATTGCTGGAAAGCCCAGGATGTCTACTTTCCAACGCCGTTGAGAGCGCGCCAATTGGGCTTCTGTAGCTCCAGAAAATCCACTTCGAGTGCAGGGAGGTCAGAATCCAACAGCATCTGCAGTCCTTTTTGGTCTCTGAATCAGATTTTTGCTCAGGTCCCTCAATTTCAGCCAGAAAATACCTGAAATCACAGAAAAACACACAAACTCATAGTAAAGTCCAGAAAAGTGAATTTTAACTAAAAACTAATAAAAATATACTAAAAACTAACTATATCATACCAAAAACATACTAAAAACAATGCCAAAAAGTGTATAAATTATCCGCTCATCAATCTCCTTCTGTACACATGGAGAAGAAGCATGAAAAGCTTCTCTCAATACAGAGTCAAACAAAGCCCCCACATTCAAACTCTAAGTTTGGTGTTGGGAGGCCTCAACCATGCTCTGAGCATCTGTAAGGCTCCATGAGAGCTCACTGTCAAGCTATTGACATTAAAGAAGCGCTTATTGGGAGGCAACCCAATTTTTATTTATCTATGTTAAATTTCCATTTTCCATTGTTATTTTATGTTTTCTTTAGATTGATGATCATGTGGAGTCACAAAAACAACTTTAAAAATCAAAGCAAATTCAAAAACAGCATTAAAAATAGTACACCATGGAGGAGGAGCTTACTGGCGTTTAAACGCCAGTAAGGGTAGCAGAATGGGTGTTAAACGCCCAGTCTGGCACCATTCTGGGTATTTAACGCTAGAAAAGGGCACTAGACTGGCGTTTAACGCCAGAAATGGGCACCAAGCTGGTGTTAAACACCAAAAAGGGAAGAAAAGCTAGTGTTAAACGCCAGAGATGGGCAGCAACCTGGCGTTTAACGCCAGGATTAGCACTCAGAGGGTGTTTACATGCGAAAATGGTGCAGGAATGAGGAATCCTTGACACCTCAGGATCTGTGGACCCCACAAGATCCCCACCTACCTCAACTCACTCTCTCTCTTCTTCACACATTCCAATAACACCCTTCCCCATCACCTCTTCACCACTCACATCCACCCACTCTTCCCAAAAAAAAAAACCCCACCTACCCCACCATTCAAAATTCAAAAAATTTCCCTCCTAAACCCAACCCTCACACACGGACACCCCTCTCTTCCACGCCTATATAAACTCCTCATCACTCCTTCATTTTCACACATCATATACATTTTCCCCTCCTTGGCCGAACCTTTCTTCACCCTCCTTCTCCTCCATTTCTTCTTCCTCTCCGTCCTTCTTTTTTCCTTTGCTCGATGACGAGTGATGAGCGGATATTTTATACGCTTTTTGGGGGTAATTTCATATAGTTTTTAGTATGTTTTAGTTAGTGTTTAGTATATTTTTATTAGTTTTTAGGAAAAATTCATATTTCTGGACTTTTCTACGAGTTTGTATGTTTTTTTGTGATTTCAGGTATTTTCTGGCTGAAAATGAGGGAGCTGAGTGGTGGACAAAATTGTGATTCATACTTAAATTGTTGTTCAAAATTGATTCCCAGGTAATGGCCCCAAAAACTTGGTGCTAAATACCATGGTCTAAACATAATTTCACAACTTCGCTCAACTAACCAGCAAGTGTACTGGGTTGTCCAAGTAATAAACCTTACGTGAGTAAGGGTCGATCCCACAGAGATTGTTGGTATGGAGCAAGCTATGGTCATCTTGTAAATCTCAGTCAGGCGGATAATAAATGGTTATGGAGTTTTCGAATAATAATAATAAATAAACTGAAAATAAAGATAGAAATACTTATGTAGATCATCGATGGGAATTTAAGATAGGCGTATGAAGATGCTATGCTCCTTCTGAATCTCTACTTTTCTACTGCCTTCATCTAATCCTTCTTACTCCTTTCCATGGCAAGCTGTATGTAGGGCATCACCGTTGTCAATGGCTACATCCCATCCTCTCAGTGAAAAAGGTCCAAATGCTCTATCACAGCACGACTAATCATCTGTCGGTTCTCGATCATGTTGGAATAGATAGGAACTTAGAATCTAGATAGTGTTAATGATTCTCCTAGTAAAGTATGATGATTCTTGAGCAAAGCTACTTATTGAGTCTTGGCTGTGGCCCAAAGCACTCTGTCTTCCAGTATTACCACCGGATACATACATGCCACAGACACATAATTGGGTGAACCTTTTCAGATTGTGACTCAGCTTTGCTAAAAGTCCCCAATTAGAGGTGTCCAGGGTTCTTAAGCACACTCTTGTTGCCTTGGATCACAACTTTATTTCTTTCTTTTTCTTTTTTTTCTTTTTCTCTTTTTTTCGAATTTTTTTTTTGTTTTCACTGCTTTTTCTTGCTTCAAGAATCATTTTAATGATTTTTCAGATCCTCAGTAACATGTCTCCTTTTTCATCATTCTTTCAAGAGCCAACATTCATAAATTCAAGATACATATGCACTGTTCAAGCATACATTCAGA
>NC_029780.3:96596691-96598456 GCF_000817695.3 Arachis duranensis
TTACAGAAATAAGTAAATGATGCAGAAATCCACTTCCGGGACCACTTGTTTGTGCTTAGGCTGAGCATTGAAGCTTTCATGTGTAGAGACTTTTCTTGGAGTTAAACGCCAGCTTTTATGCCAGTTCGAGCGTTTAACTCTAGCTTGTATCCTGTTTTTGGCGTTTAACGCCATAATAGGGCAGAAAGTTGGTGTTTGAACGCCACTTTGCATCGTCAAAAATCGGGCAAAGTATGGACTATTATATATTGCTGGAAAGCCCAGGATGTGTACATTCCAACGCAATTGAGAGCGTGCCATTTGGGCTTGTGTAGCTCCAAAAAAACCATTTCGAGTGCAGGGAGGTTAGAATCCAACAGCATCTGGAGTCCTTTTTTAGCCTCTGAATCAGATTTTTTTCTCAGGTCCCTCAATTTCAGCCAGAAAATACCTGAAATCACAGAAAAACACACAAACTCATAGTAAAGTCCAAAAAAGTGAATTTTAATTAAAAATTGATAAAAATATACTAAAAACTAACTAAATCATACTAAAAACAATGCCAAAAAGCGTATAAATTATCCGCTCATCACCTCCCAACACCAAACTTAGAGTTTGAATGTGGGGGTTCAACACCAAACTTAGAGTTTGGTTGTGTCCTCCCAACACCAAACTTAGAGTTTGAATGTGGGGGTTCAACACCAAACTTAGAGTTTGGTTGTGTCCTCCCAACACCAAACTTAGAGTTTGACTGTGGGGGCTCTGTTTGGCTCTGTTTTGAGAGATGCTCTTCATGCTTCCTCTCCATGATGACAGAGGGATATCCTTGAGTCTTAAACACCAAGGATTCTTCATTCACTTGAATGATCTACTCTCCTCTATCAACATCAATCACAGCCTTTGCTGTGGCTAGGAAGGGTCTGCCAAGGATGATGGATTCATCCATGCACTTCCCAGTCTCTAGGACTATGAAATCAGTAGGGATGTAATGGTCTTCAACTTTGACCAGAACATCTTCTACAAGTCCATAGGCTTGTTTTCTTGAATTGTCTGCCATCTCTAGTGAGATTTTTGCAGCTTGCACCTCAAAGATCCCTAATTTCTCCATTACAGAGAGGGGCATGAGGTTTACATTTGACCCTAAGTCACACAAGGCCTTCTTGAAGGTCATGGTGCCTATGGTACAAGGTATAGAAAACTTCCCAGTGTCCTGTCTGTTTTGAGGGAGTTTCTGCCTAGACAAATCATTCAGTTCTTTGGTGAGCAAAGGGGATTCATCCTCCAAAGTCTCATGTCCAAATAACTTGTCATTTAACTTCATGATTGCTCCAAGGTATTTAGCAACTTGCTCTTCAGTGACATACTCATCCTCTTCAGAGGAAGAATACTCATCAGAGCTCATGAATGGCAGAAGTAAGTCCAATGGAATCTATATGGTCTCATTTTGAGTAAGTCCAGTGGAATCTCTATGGTCTCATTTTGAGCCTCAGATTCCCATGGTTCCTCATTGGGGAACTCATTGGAGGCCGGTGGACGTCCAGTGAGGTCTTCCTCAGTGGCGTTCACTGCCTCTTCTTCCTCCCAGAATTCGGCCATGTTGATGACCTTGCACTCTCCTTTTGGATTTTCTTCTGTATTGCTTGGGAGAGTACTAGGAGGGAGTTCAGTAATTTTCTTGCTCAGCTGACCCACTTGTCCTTCCAAATTTCTAATGGAGGACCTTGTTTCAGTCATGAAACTTTAAGTGGTTTTGACTAGATCAGAGACCATGGTTGCTAAGTCAAAG
>NC_029780.3:96602500-96620905 GCF_000817695.3 Arachis duranensis
GGTGACTTTGAACGCCGGTTTGGGCCATCAAATCTTGGGCAAAGTATGGACTTTCATATATTGCTGGAAAGCCCAGGATGTCTACTTTCCAACGCCGTTGAGAGCGCGCCAATTGGGCTTCTGTAGCTCCAGAAAATCCACTTCGAGTGCAGGGAGGTCAGAATCCAACAGCATCTGCAGTCCTTTTTGGTCTCTGAATCAGATTTTTGCTCAGGTCCCTCAATTTCAGCCAGAAAATACCTGAAATCACAGAAAAACACACAAACTCATAGTAAAGTCCAGAAAAGTGAATTTTAACTAAAAACTAATAAAAATATACTAAAAACTAACTATATCATACCAAAAACATACTAAAAACAATGCCAAAAAGTGTATAAATTATCCGCTCATCAATCTCCTTCTGTACACATGGAGAAGAAGCATGAAAAGCTTCTCTCAATACAGAGTCAAACAAAGCCCCCACATTCAAACTCTAAGTTTGGTGTTGGGAGGCCTCAACCATGCTCTGAGCATCTGTAAGGCTCCATGAGAGCTCACTGTCAAGCTATTGACATTAAAGAAGCGCTTATTGGGAGGCAACCCAATTTTTATTTATCTATGTTAAATTTCCATTTTCCATTGTTATTTTATGTTTTCTTTAGATTGATGATCATGTGGAGTCACAAAAACAACTTTAAAAATCAAAGCAAATTCAAAAACAGCATTAAAAATAGTACACCATGGAGGAGGAGCTTACTGGCGTTTAAACGCCAGTAAGGGTAGCAGAATGGGTGTTAAACGCCCAGTCTGGCACCATTCTGGGTATTTAACGCTAGAAAAGGGCACTAGACTGGCGTTTAACGCCAGAAATGGGCACCGAGCTGGTGTTAAACACCAAAAAGGGAAGAAAAGCTAGTGTTAAACGCCAGAGATGGGCAGCAACCTGGCGTTTAACGCCAGGATTAGCACTCAGAGGGTGTTTACATGCGAAAATGGTGCAGGAATGAGGAATCCTTGACACCTCAGGATCTGTGGACCCCACAAGATCCCCACCTACCTCAACTCACTCTCTCTCTTCTTCACACATTCCAATAACACCCTTCCCCATCACCTCTTCACCACTCACATCCACCCACTCTTCCCAAAAAAAAAACCCCACCTACCCCACCATTCAAAATTCAAAAAATTTCCCTCCTAAACCCAACCCTCACACACGGACACCCCTCTCTTCCACGCCTATATAAACTCCTCATCACTCCTTCATTTTCACACATCATATACATTTTTCCCCTCCTTGGCCGAACCTTTCTTCACCCTCCTTCTCCTCCATTTCTTCTTCCTCTCCGTCCTTCTTTCTTCCTTTGCTCGATGACGAGTGATGAGCGGATATTTTATACGCTTTTTGGGGGTAATTTCATATAGTTATTAGTATGTTTTAGTTAGTGTTTAGTATATTTTTATTAGTTTTTAGGAAAAATTCATATTTCTGGACTTTTCTACGAGTTTGTATGTTTTTTTGTGATTTCAGGTATTTTCTGGCTGAAAATGAGGGAGCTGAGTGGTGGACAAAATTGTGATTCATACTTAAATTGTTGTTCGAAATTGATTCCCAGGTAATGGCCCCAAAAACTTGGTGCTAAATACCATGGTCTAAACATAATTTCACAACTTCGCTCAACTAACCAGCAAGTGTACTGGGTTGTCCAAGTAATAAACCTTACGTGAGTAAGGGTCGATCCCACAGAGATTGTTGGTATGGAGCAAGCTATGGTCATCTTGTAAATCTCAGTCAGGCGGATAATAAATGGTTATGGAGTTTTCGAATAATAATAATAAATAAACTGAAAATAAAGATAGAAATACTTATGTAGATCATCGATGGGAATTTAAGATAGGCGTATGAAGATGCTATGCTCCTTCTGAATCTCTACTTTTCTACTGCCTTCATCTAATCCTTCTTACTCCTTTCCATGGCAAGCTGTATGTAGGGCATCACCGTTGTCAATGGCTACATCCCATTCTCTCAGTGAAAAAGGTCCAAATGCTCTATCACGGCACGACTAATCATCTGTCGGTTCTCGATCATGTTGGAATAGAATCCCTTGATTCTTTTGCGTTTGTCATCACGCCTAACAATCGCGAGTTTGAAGCTCGTCACAGTCATTCAATCCTGGAATCCTACTTGGAATACCACAGACAAGGTTTAGACTTTCCAGATTCTCATGAATGCCGCCATCAATTCTAGCTTATACCACGAAGACTCTGATCTCACAGAATGGAAGGCTCGGTTGTCAAGCAAGGGCAACCATGCGTCGTGCTTAAGGAATCAAAGAGATACACACTCTAGCTTTCGCTTGTAGAACGGAAGTGGTTGTCAGGCACGCGTTCATAGGGACGGATGATGATAAGTGTCACGGATCATCTCATCGATCAGGTTAAAGTATGAGTAGTATCTTAGAACAGAAATAAGATTGAATTTGAATAAAAGATAGTAGTAATTGCATTAAAACTCGAGATACAGCAGAGCTCCATACCCTTAATCTATGGTGTGTAGAAACTCCACCGTTGAAAATACATAAGTGATGAATGTCCAGGCATGGCCGAATGGCCAGCCCTCAAAATGTGATGTGAATTCGAAAATAGGGAGAAGGACCTATGGTCAAAAGACCGAATGGTCAAAGACTCCGAATACAATAGTAAAATGTTCTATTTATACTAGACTAGCTACTAGGGTTTATAGAAGTAAGTAATTGATGCAGAAATCCACTTTCGGGGCCCACTTGGTGTGTGCTTGGGCTGAGCTTAAGCTTTACACGTGCAGAGGCTTCTTTTGGAGTTGAACACCAAGTTGTAATGTGTTTTTGGTGTTTGACTCCAGAATGCAGCATGGAACTGGCGTTGAGCGCCAGTTTACCTCATCTAATTTCGAATAAAGTATAGACTATTATATATTGCTGAAAAGCTATGGATGTGTAATTTCCAACGCCGTTGAGAGTGCGCCATTTGGAGTTTCGTAGCGCCAGAAAATCCATTTCGAGTGCAGGGAGGTCAGAATCCAATAGCATCAGCAGTCCTTTATCAACCTTTTATCAGAGTTTTGCTCAGGTCCCTCAATTTCAGCCAGAAAATACCTGAAATCATAGAAAAACACACAAACTCATAGTAAAGTCCAGAAATGTGAATTTAGCTTAAAAAAATGAAAACATCCCTAAAAGTAGCTAGATTATACTAAAAACTATCTAAAAATAGTGCCAAAAAGCGTATAAATTATCCGCTCATCACAACACCAAACTTAAATTGTTGCTTGTCCCCAAGCAACTGGAAATCAATTGGGATAAAAAGAAGAGAATATACTATAAATTCCAAAATATCAATGAATATTAATTCTAATTAGATGAGCGGGACTTGTAGCTTTTTGCTTCTGAACAGTTTTGGCATCTCACTTTCTCCTTTGAAGTTTAAAATGATTGGCATCTCTAGGAACTTAGAATTTCAGATGGTGTTATTGATTCTCCTAGTTAACTTTGTTGATTCTTGAACACAGCTACTTTTATAGGTCTTGGACATGGCCCTAAGCACTTTGTTTTCCAGTATTACCACCGGATACATAAATGCCACAGACACATAGCTGGGTGAACCTTTTCAGATTGTGACTCAGCTTTGTTAAAGTCCCCAGTTAGAGGTGTCCAGAGCTCTTAAGCACACCCTTTTTTGCTTTGGATCACGACTTTAACCACTCAGTCTCAAGCTTTTCACTTGGACCTGCATGCCACAAGCACATGGTTAGGGACAGCTTGATTTAGCCTCTTAGGCCTGGATTTTATTTCCTTGGGCCTTCCTATCCATTGATGCTCAAAGCCTTGGATCCTTTTTACCCTTGCCTTTTGGTTTTAAGGGCTATTGACTTTTTCTACTTGCTTTTTCTTTTTCTTTCTAATAATTTTTTTCGCCCTTTTTTTTTCGCAAGCTTTTGCTTTTTCACTACTTTTTCTTGCTTCAAGAATCAATTTCCATGATTTTTCAGATTATCAATAGCATTTCTCTTTGTTCATCATTCTTTCAAGAGCCAACAATTTTAACATTCATAAACAACAAGATAAAAAATATGCACTGTTCAAGCATTCATTCAGAAAACAAAAATTATTGTCACCACATCAATATAATTAAACTAAATTCAAGGATAATTTCGAAATTCATGTACTTCTTGTTCTTTTGAATTAAAAACATTTTTCATTTAAGAGAGATGAAGGATTTATGGAATTATTCATAGCCTTAAGACATAGTTACTCAATACTAATGATCATGAGGTAGAGACACAAAACATAAACACACATATAGCATAAAAAATTGAAAAACAGAGAAATAAGAACAAGGAATGAATCCACCTTAGTGAGGGTGGCGCTTTTTTTTTGAAGGACCAATGGTGCTTTTTGAGCTCCTTTATGTCTCTTCCTTGCCTTTGTTGCTTGATCCCTAGTGATTTTGGTGCTCCTATCCTTAATTACTCCTAATAATTGTGTGGAGAAAAATGTATCCCCTGAGGTGTCTCAGGGATCTCTTGATTTGCAGTCAAATGCTCTACTACTGAGCTATGGACCCTTGAGATGAATCTCTCCATCTCCCATGACTCAGAGGTGGAAGCTTTTGTCTTCCCTTTTCTCTTCTTTTTTTTCTTTGAGGTTTCTCTGACCTTAGGTACCATCAATGGTTATGGAAAAACAAAAAAGCTATGCTTTTACCATACCAAACTTAGAATGTTGCTCGCCCTCGAGCAAAAGAAGAAAGGATGGAAAAAGAAGAAGATATGGGTGGGATTGGGTGGGGAAAGAGATGATGGATGTGAGTGGTGAATAGGTGATGAGGGAGAGTGATTGAGGTGAGAGAGAGGGGGAAGGTAGGTTGAGGTAGGTAGGGATCCTGTGGGGTCCATAGATCCTAGGATGATCCTGTGGGGTCCACAGATCCTAAGGTGTCAAGGATTTACATCCCTGCACCAATTAGGCATGTAAAATGCCTTTGCATACAATTCTGGCGTTTAAACACCAAAGTGATGCTTATTTTGGGCGTTCAACGCCCAATTGTAGCATGTTTCTGGTGTTGAACGCCAGTTCCATGCTTGTTTCTGGCGTTCAGCGCTAGCTCTCCTCAGGGTATATTCCTGGCATTCAGACGCCAAGATGCTGCTTGTTTCTGGCGTTCAACGCCAGATCCATGCTCTGTTCTGGCGTTGAATGCCAGCCAGATGCTCCTTACTGGCGTTTGAACGCCAGTAAGTCCTTCTTCCAGGGTGTGATTTTTCTTCTGCTGTTTTTGATTCTGTTTTTAATTTTTGTATTTTTTTCGTGACTCCACATGATCATGAACCTAATAAAACATTAAGGAACAATGAAAATAAAATAAAATTAGATAAATAAAAATTGGGTTGCCTCCCAATAAGCACTTCTTTAATGTCACTAGCTTGACGGTGGGCTCTCATGGAGCCTCACAGGTGATCAGGTCAATGTTGTAGACTCCTAACACCAAACTTAGAGTTTGGATGTGGGGATTCAACACCAAACTTAGAGTTTGATTGTGGGGGCTTTGTTTGACTCTGTATTGAGAGAAGTTTTTTATGCTTCCTCTCCATTGTTAAAGAAGAAGACCCTTGAGCCTTAAACACAATATAGTCCCCATCCAATTGAAGGACTAATTCTCCTCTGTTAACATCTATCACAACTCCTGCTGTGGCTAGAAAAGGTCTTCCAAGGATGATGCATTTATCCTCCTCCTTCCTAGTGTCTAAGATTATGAAATCAGCAGGGATGTAAAGGCCTTCAACCTTTACTAACACGTCCTCTACCAATCCATAAGCTTGTCTTACTGACTTGTTTGCCAATTGTAATGAGAATATGGCAGGTTATACCTCAATGATCCCCAGCTTCTCCATTACAGAGAGTGGCATTAGATTTATGCCTGACCCTAGGTCACATAGAGCCTTTTCAAAGGTCATGGTGCCTATGGTACAGGGTATTAAGAATTTACCAGGATCTTTTTTTTTTTGAGGTAAAGTTTGCTGAACCTATGTATCTAGTTCACCAATGAGCAAGGGAGGTTTACCTTCCCAAGTCTCATTACCAAATAACTTGGCATTCAGCTTCATGATAGCTCCTAGATATTGAGCAACTTGCTCTCCAGTTACATCTTCATCCACTTAAGAGGAAGAATAGTCTTCAGAGCTCATGAATGGCAGAAGGAGGTTTAATGGAATCTCTATGGTCTCTATATGAGCCTCAGTTTCCTTTGGGTCCTCAATAGGGAACTCCTTCTTGCTTAAGAGACGTCCCATGAGGTCTTCCTCATTGGGATTCACGTCATCTCCTTTATCTCTAGGTTCGGCCATATTGATTATATCAATGGCCTTGCACTCTCTTTTTGGATTTTCTTCAGTATTGCTTGGGAGAGTACTAGGAGGAGTTTCAGTGATTTTCTTACTCACCTGGCCCACTTGTGCCTCTAGATTTCTGATGGAGGACCTTGTTTCACTCATGAAACTTAAAGTGGCTTTGGACAGATCAGAGACTATATTTGCTAAGTTAGAGGTATTTTGCTCAGAATTCTCTGTCTGTTGCTGAGAAGATGATGGAAAAGGCTTGCTATTGTTGAGCTTGTTTCTTCCACCATTATTAAAGCCTTGTTGAGGCTTTTGTTGATCCCTCAATGAGAAATTTGGATGATTTCTCCATGAAGAATTATGGGTGTTTCCATAAGGTTCACCCATATAATTTACCTCTGCTATTGCAGATTTCTCAAGATCATAAACCTCTTCTTCAGAAGATGCCTCTTTAGTACTGTTGGATGCATTTTGCCATCCATTCAGACTTTGAGAAATCATGTTGACTTGCTGAGTCAACATTTTGTTCTGAGCCAAAATGGCATTCAGAGCATCAATTTCAAGAACTCCCTTCATTTGAGGCGTCCCATTATTTATGGAATTCCTCTCAGAAGTGTACATGAACTGGTTATTTGCAATCATGTCAATAAGTTCTTGAGCTTCTGCAGGCGTTTTCTTTAGGTGAATGGATCCACCTGCAGAATGGTCCAGTGACATCTTAGAGAATTCAGATAGACCATAATAGAATATATCTATCATGGTCCATTCTGAAAACATGTCAGAAGGACATCTTTTGGTCATCTGCTTATATCTTTCCCAAGCTTCATAGAGGGATTCACCATCTTTTGTTTGAAGGTCTGAACATCCACTCTAAGCTTGCTCAGCTTTTGAGGAGGAAAGAACTTAGGTAAGAAGGCCGTGACCAGCTTATCCCAGGAGTCCATGCTATCTTTAGGTTGAGAGTCCAACCATGCTCTAGCTCTGTCTCTTACAGCAAAAGGAAAAAGCATGAGCCTGTAGACTTCATGATCTACTCCATTAGTCTTAACAGTCTCACAGATCTGTAAGAACTCAGTAGTTAAGAACTGGTAGGGATCTTCTGATGGAAGTCCATGAAACTTGCAGTTCTGTTGCATCAAAGCAACTAATTGAGGTTTCATCTCAAAATTGTTTGCTTCTATGGCAGGAATTGAGATGCTTCTTCCATCAAACTTGGACGTAGGTGTGGTATAATCACCAAGCATCCTTCTTGCATTATTGTTGTTGGGTTCGGCTGCCATCTCCTTTTCTTGTTCAAAAATTTCAGCAAGGTTGTCTCTGGATTGTTGTAATTTAGCTTCTCTTAGTTTCCTCTTCAGAGTCCTTTTAGGTTTTGGATCAGCTTCAACAAGAATGCCTTTTTCATTGTTCCTGCTCATATGAGAAAGAAGAGAACAGAAAAGGAAGAGGAATACTCTATGTCACAGTAAAGAGGTTCCTTATTGTTAGTAGAAGAAGAAAGGGAATAAAGAAAGGAGAATCCAAACACAAGGGTGAGGATAGGGGCAGTGATTTGAGATGAAGAGAAGTGTTAGTAAATGAATGAATAAATAGAATAAGATGAGAGACAAAAGTTTTCGAAAATAATTTTGAAAAGGAGTTAATGATTTTCGAAAATTAAGATAAGAAATAAAATTAAAATTAAAATTTAAAACAATTAATTAATTAAAAAGAATTTTTGAAAAAGAGGGAGTTATTTTCGAAAATTAGAGAGAGAAAAGTTGTTAGGTGGTTTTGAAAAAGATAAGAAATAAACAAAAAGTCAAATAGTTAGTTGAAAAAGATTTGAAAGTCAATTTTGAAAGGATAAGAAGATAAGAAGATATTTTGAAATCAAATTTTTGAAAAAAAAAGATAAAATTTTGAAAAAGACATGATTAAAAAGATATGGTTGGAAAATATTTAATTTATTAAAATTAAAATTAATTACTTGACAAAAAAGAAACTAAAAGATATGATTCTAGAATTTAAAGATTGAACCTTTCTTAACAAGAAAGTAACAAACTTCAAATTTTTGAATCAATCATATTAATTGTTAGCATAATTTTCGAAAATAAAGATAAAACTAAGAAAAAGATTTTGAAAAATTAAATTAAAATTTTCGAAGAATAGTAAGAAAAATGAAAAAGAATTGATTTTTGAAAAAGTTTTGAAAAGATAAGATTTTTAAAATTGAAAATTTGACTTGACTTATAAGAAATAGCTAAGTTTTAAAAATTTTTGACTAAGTCAACTCATATTTTTGAAATTTTGAGAAAAATAAGGAAAATATATATTTTTTATTTTTAAATTTTTAATGATGAGAGAGAAAAACAACAAAAATGACTCACAACATGAAAATTATGAATCAAAACACATGATGCATGCAAGAACACTATGAATGTCAAGATGAACACCAAGAACACCTTGAAGATCATGATAACACAAAACAAGAGAACGTCAAGATCAAACAAGAAAACTTACCAAGAATAACTTGAAGATCATGAAGAACACTATGAATGCATGAATTTTTGAAAAATGCAAGAACAATATGAATATGCAATTGACACCAAACTTAAAAGTTGACTCAAGACTTAAACAAGAAATACAAAATATTTTTTATTTTTATGATTTTATTATTTTTTGTATTTTATTTTATATTTTTTGAAAAATATATAGGAAAAAGGAAGTAATGAATTCAAAGTCCTCAATCAAAATCCTATGAATTAGACATGGCTTAATAGCTAGCCAAGCTAAAACATGTTATATGAAACTCTAGAATTCATTCTTGAAAACTCTGAAAATTTTCGAAAATAGGTGATAAATTTTTGAAAGATTTTTGAAAATTTTTTGAAAATAAAACAAATAAGAAAATTACCTAATCTGAGCAACAAGATGAACCGTCAGTTGTCCATACTCGAACAATCCCCGACAACGGCGCCAAAAACATGGTGGACGAAATTGTGATCCATACTTAAATTGTTGTTCGAAATTGATTCCCAGGTAATGGCCCCAAAAAATTGGTGCTTAATACCATGGTCTAAACATAATTTCACAACTTCGCTCAACTAACCAGCAAGTGTACTGGGTCGTCCAAGTAATAAACCTTACGTGAGTAAGGGTCAATCCCATAGAGATTGTTGGTATGGAGCAAGCTATGGTCATCTTGTAAATCTCAGTCAGGCGGATAATAAATGGTTACGAAGTTTTTGAATAATAATAACAAATAAACTGAAAATAAAGATAGAAATACTTATGTAGATCATCGATGGGAATTTCAGATAGGCGTATGAAGATCTGTCACGGCACGACTAATCATCTGTCGGTTCTCGATCATGTTGGAATAGAATCCCTTGATTCTTTTGCATTTGTCATCACACCCAACAATCGCGAGTTTGAAGCTCGTCACAGTCATTCAATCCCGGAATCCTACTCGGAATACCACAGACAAGGTTTAGACTTTCTGGATTCTCATGAATGCCGCCATCAATTCTAGCTTATAGCACGAAGACTCTGATCTCACGGAATGGAAGGCTTGGTTTTCAGGCAATGGCAACCATGCGTCGTGCATCAGGAATCCAAGAGATACACACTCTAGCTTTCTCTTGTAGAACGGAAGTGGTTGTCAGGCACACGTTCATAGGGACGGATGATGATGAGTGTCACGGATCATCTCATCCATCAGGTTGAAGTACGAGTAGTATCTTAAAACAGAAATAAGATTGAATTTGAATAAAAGATAGTAGTAATTGCATTAAAACTCGAGGTACAGCAGAACTCCACAACCCCCTTAATATATGGTGTGTAGAAACCCCACTATTGAAAATACATAAGTGATGAAGGTCCAGGCATGGCCGAATGGCCAGCCCCCAAAATGTGATGTGAATTCGAAAATAGGGAGAAGGAACCTATGGTCAAAAGACCGAATGGTCAAAGACTCTGAATACAATAGTAAAATGTTCTATTTATACTAGACTAGCTACTAGGGTTTACAGAAATAAGTAATTGATGCAGAAATCCACTTCCAGGGCCCACTTGGTGTGTGCCTGGGCTGAGCTTGAGCTTTACACGTGCAGAGGCTTCTTTTGGAGTTGAACGCCAAGTTGTAACATGTTTTTGGCGTTCAACTCTGGTTCGTGATGTGTTTCTGGTGTTTGACTTCAGAATGCAGCATGGAACTGACATTGAACGCCAGTTTACATCATCTAATCCCGAATAAAGTATGAACTATTACATATTGCTGGAAAGCTCTGGATGTCTACTTTCTAACACCATTGAGAGCGCGCCATTTGGAGTTCTGTAGCTCCAGAAAATCTATTTCAAGTGTAGGGAGGTCAGAATCTAACAGCATCAGCAGTCCTTTGTTAGCCTTTTATCAGAGTTTTGCTCAGGTCCCTCAATTTCAGCCAGAAAATAACTGAAATCACAGAAAAACACACAAACTCATAGTAAAGTCCAGAAATGTGAATTTAGCATAAAAACAAATGAAAGCATCCCTAAAAGTAGCTAGATTATACTAAAAACTATCTAAAAACAATGCCATAAAGCGTATAAATTATTCGTTCATCACTGAGCAAAAATCTGATTTAGGCTGAAAAAGGACTGTTGATGCTGTTGGATTCTGACCTCCCTGCACTCGGAATGGATTTTTTGGATATATAGGAGTCCAATTGGCACTCTCTCAATTGGGTTGAAAAGTAGACATCCAGGGCTTTCCAGCAACATATAATAGTCCATACTTTGCTTGAAGATAAATGACGTAAACTGGCGTTTAACGCCAGTTCCATGTTGCATTCTGGAGTTGAACGCCAGAAACAGGTTGCAAGTTGGAGTTAAATGCCAGAAACAGGTTACAACCTGACGTTTAACTCCAGAAACAGCCCAGGCACGTGAGAAGCTCAAGTCTCAGCCCCAACACACACTAAGTGGGTCCCAGAAGTGGATTTCTGCACTATCTATCTTAGTTTACTCATTTTCTGTAAACCTAGGTTTCTAGTTTAGTATTTAAACAACTTTTAGAGACTTATTTAGTACCTCATGATATTTTTTAGATCTGAACTTTGTACTCTTTGATGGCATGAGTCTCTAAACTCCATTGTTGGGGGTGAAGAGCTCTACAGCGTCTCGATGAATTAATGCAATTATTTCTATTTTCTATTCAACCACGCTTGTTTCTCTTTAAGATGTTCATTTGTACTTAACCATGATGAAGGTGATGATCCATGACACTCATCACCATTCTCAATCTATGAACGCATGCCTGACAACCACCTCCATTCTACCTTCGATTGAATGAAGGTCTCTTAGATTCCTTAATCAGAATCTTCGTGGTATAAGCTAAAATCCATTGGCAACATCTTTGAGAATCCGAAAAGTATAAACCTTGTCTGTGGTATTCTGAGTAGGATTCAGGGATTGGATGACTGTGACGAGCTTCAAACTCGCGAGTGTTGGGCGTAGTGACAGATACAAAAGGATCACTGGATTCTATTCCGACATGATCGAGAACCGACAGATGATTAGCCGTGCTGTGACAAAGCATTTGGACCATTTTCACTGAGAGGACGGGAGGTAGCCATTGACAACAGTGAAACCCAACATACATCTTGCCATAGGAGGAACTGCGTGTGTGAAGAAGAAGATAGGGGGAAAGCAGAGATTCAGAAGACAAAGCATCTCCAAAACTCCAACATATTCTCCATTACTGTGTAACAATTACTCATTTTACACTTTTTCACCTTTTACAATTGAAACTAAAGAACCCTATTGGTATCCTGACTAAGATTAATAAGATAACCATGGCTTGCTTCAAGCCAACAATCTCCATGGGATTCGACCCTTACTCACGTAAGGTATTACTTGGACGACCCAATGCACTTGCTGGTTAGTTGTGCGGATTGCAAAAGTGTGATTGCAATTTCTGGCACTACCATGGATCACAGTATGGAGGACATTTTGGAAGTGAGCGAACAGCCACAAGAGTCTCCAATGTGGCTTCTATTGGCCTACTCTCTATAAAGACTCCCGAGTGTTTGTACTTAATTGTGATAGTTGCCAAAGATCTGGCAATCTGCCTCACAGTTATGCCATGCCTCAACAAGGGATATTAGAGATTGAGTTGTTTGATGTATGGGGTATTGACTTCATGGGGCCTTTACCACCATCATACTCAAACACTTATATTCTGGTGGCAGAGGATTATGTATCCAAATGGGTAGAAGCTATTGCAACACCCACTAATGACACTAAGACAGTGCTGAAATTTCTCCAGAAATACATCTCAGCAAATTTGGTATCCCTAGAGTACTAATCAGTGATGGGCACTCATTTCTGCAATAAACAGCTTTACTCTGCTTTGGTTCGATATGAAGTTAGCCACAGGGTAGCTACTCTATATTATCCACAGACAAATGGGAAAGCTGAAGTCTCTAATAGAGAACTTAAAAGAATCTTGGAATGGACTGTGATTAACCGTAAAAGGGATTGGGCAAGAAGCTTGGATGATGCTCTGTGGGCATACAGAACAGCATTCAAGACTCCTATAGGAACTTCTCCATACCAGCTTGTGTATGGAAAAGCCTGTCACTTGCCAGTGGAACTAGAGCATAAGGCCTATTGTGCAACCAGATTCCTAAACCTTGATGCCAAGTTAGCTGGAGAAAAACGATTGCTCCAGTTAAATGAGCTAGAGGAATTCAGACTCAATGCTTTCGAAAATGCAAAAATTTACAAGAGAAAGCAAAAAGATGGCATGATAAGAAGTTGTCATCCAGAGTCTTTGAGCTAGGGCAGAAAGTTCTGCTGTTTAATTCTATGCTCAAATTATTCCCCAAAAAATTGAAATCCCAGTGGAGAGGACCATATGTGATTACAAGTGTGTCACCATATGGATACGTAGAGCTTCAGGATAATGATTCTAACAAAAAGTTCATTGTTAATGGATAGAGAGTCAAACATTATCTTGAAAGCAATTTTGAGCAAGAATGCTCAAACCTGAGACTTGATTAAAGCTCAGTAATAGTCCAGCTAAAGACAATAAAGAAGCGTTTGCTGGGAGGCAACCCAGCCATTAACAAAGCTTATTTTTCAATTAATTGATTTTTATAGGTTCATATTAATTTTCTTCAAGGTAAAATGGCAATTGCATGAGTTCACAGAGTCACAGAAGGATTCAGAGGATAAAACAGCAAAAAGAGAATGTCACTGGTGCGAAAAAGCCAGTAAGAGTTGTTTTGGGCGTTAAACGCCCAAAAGAAGCATCTACTGGGCATTCAACGCCAGTAGAGATAGCCATCTGGGCGTTAAACACCAGAAAGAAGCATCTTCTGGGCGTTTAATGCCAGATTTACAGCGTCCTGGGCGTTCAGAAAAATGCCCTGTGACAAAGGAGTTTCTGGCGTTTAATGCTAGCTGGAAGCAACAGCTGGGCGTTAAACGCCCAGGAGAAGCTACAAATGGGCGTTAAACGCCCAAAACATGCAGTGTTTGGGCATTTAATGCCAGGATTGTGGGGAGGAGGAAAATTTGTTTTCAATTTAAACCTTTTCCATTTTTTATGTTTCAATCCATGATTTCTTGCATAAACATGTTACAAACTCTCATATTCCAAACTTCAATTCCAAAAATTTTTAATCCTAATTTTTCAAATCCTTTTTCAAAATATCAAATGTATCTTAATTCATAAACACAAATCCTTTTCAAATCCTCTCCAACTTCTTTTCAAATCTTTTTCAAAACTCAATTATCCTTTTAAATTCTTCTCTAATTTTTTTAATTAATTCATCATATCCTCTTTTCAAAATTCAGATTTATCTTTTTCAAATATCTTTCATAACTTTTCAAATTTAAAATTACATCTTTTTCCCATCATACTTATCTTTTACAAATCATATATTCTATCTTATCTTTTTCAAAATTTTTGAAAACCCACCTACCCTTCCCTTTTAAATCCACGTTCGGCCTCTCTCCTCTCCTCCACAATTTGAAATTAGCTCTCCTTCTATCCCTCTCCTTTCCTTTCTTTTGCTTGAGGACAAGCAAACCTCTAAGTTTAGTGTGTTTATCCATGATCACTAAGCCATACCTACTAAGATCATGGCTCCTAAGGGAAAACAAACTACTCCAAGAGGCAAGAAAGAGAATATTCTAAAATCACTTTGGAATCAAGGGAAGTTCTTAACCAAAGAACATTCAGACCATTACTACAAAATAATGGGTCTAAGGTCAGTGATCCCAGAAGTCAAATTCGATCTTAAAGAAGATGAATATCCAGAGATCCAAGAGCAAATTCGAAACAGAAGCTGGGAAATCCTAGCTAATCCTGAAACAAAAGTGGGAAGGAACATGGTTCAGAAATTCTACTCTAATCTGTGGCAACCAGACAGGCAAAGATTAGCTGGAGCCACCTTCTATGACTATCGAACTCTGGTCAGAGGAAAGATTGTTCACCTTTACCCTGACAAAATCAGGGAGATCTTTAAGCTACCTCAGCTGAAGAATGACCCAGACTTTTTTAATAGGAGAATGATGAGAACAAATAAGGGCTTGGACGAAATTCTAGAGGACATATGCCTCCCTGGAACCAAGTGGACAACCAGCACAAAGGGTGTCCCAAATCAACTCAGGAGAGAAGATCTCAAACCAGTCGCCAGAGGCTCGCTGGACTTCATTGGGCATTCTATATTGCCCACTAGCAACTACTCTGAAGTCACCATCAAAAGAGCAGTAATGATCCATTGCATTATGTTGGGAAAAGAAGTGGAAGTTCATCAGCTGATTTCTTGTGAACTTTACACAATTGCAAACAAGAACTCCAAAGATGCCAAATTGGCTTATCCAAGCTTAATCTCTATGCTATGTAAAGATGCTGGGGTGAAGATGGGGGTAACTGAGTATATCTCAGTTGAGCGACCATTCACCAAAAAGTCAATGGAAGGACAACAAGTGCAGGATGACCCCATCAAGAAGAGAGCACAGGAGTTCCTCCCGGAAATCCCTCAAATTGAATACTGGGAGCGTCTTGAAGCATTTGTCACTAAGTTGCAAGAAGCTATGGAGCAACTGAAGGAAGAACAGCAAAATCAAAATAGCATGCTTTGAAAACTGCTTAGGGAACAAGAAGAGCAAGGGCGTGAACTGAGGCAACTGAAGCGTCAGAAGCTATCTCTTAAAGGGCCAAGCACCCCACAAATTAAAGGAGCATCCACCTCCCAAAATAAAGGTTGTTGAGTCCTAATCTTAGCCTTAACTCTATGATAATTGTTCTTATAGGAATTTACCTTAGAAGTTATATATGAGTAGTAGTAATTAGTATATCTATTTTGATTTTATCTCCAATTAAGCTATAATTTATTTTTCTCATTATCATCAAACATGAATAAAATAGTAGATTTTTAGAATAAAGAGGCAATAATTTTTTTTGAGTTCTTAATAAGGAAAATTCTAATTATTTATATGTGGTGGCAATACTTTTTGTCTTCTGAATGAATGCTTGAACAGTGCATATTTTTTATATTGAATTTTATGAATGTTAAAATTGTTGGCTTCTGAAAGAATGATGAACAAGAGAAATATTATTACTGATCTGAAAAATTATGAAATTGATTCTTGAAGCAAGAAAAAGCAGTAAAAAAAAAGAAGCAAAAGAGGTAGAAAAAGCCAATAGCCCTTTAAACCAAAAGGCAAGGGTGAAAAGGATCCAAGGCTTTGAGCATCAATGGATAGGAGGGCCCAAGGAAGTAAATCCAGGCCTAAGCGGCTAGATCAAGCTGTCCCTAACCATGTGCTTATGGCATGCAGGTCCAAGCGAAAAGCTTGAGACTGAATGGTTAAAGTCGTGATCCAAAGCAAAAGAGTGTGCTTAAGAACTCTGGACACCTCTAATTGGGGACGATAGCAAAGCTGAGTCATAATCTGAAAAGGTTCACCCAGTTATGTGTCTGTAGCATTTATGTATCTGGTGGTAATACTGGAAAACAAAGTACTTAGGGCCACAGCCAAGACTCATAAAGTAGCTGTGTTCAAGAATGAACATACTAAACTAGGAGAATCAATAATACTATCTGAAATCTAAGTTCCTATGGATGCCAATCATTCTGAATTTTAACGGATAAAATGAGATGCCAAAACTATTCAGAAGCAAAAATCTACTAGTCCTGCTCATCTAATTAGAATCTGAGTTTCACTTAAAACTCTGAGATACTATTGCTTCTTGATTTCTTTTAATCCTATTTTATTTATCTAGTTGCTTGAGGACAAGCAACAATTTAAGTTTGGTGTTGTGATGAGCGGATATTTTATACGCTTTTTGGGGTAATTTCATATAGTTTTTAGTATGTTTTAGTTAGTATTTAGTATATTTTTATTAGTTTTTAGGCAAAATTCATATTTCTGGACTTTACTATGAGTTTGTGTGTTTTTCTATGATTTCAGGTATTTTCTGGCTGAAATTGAGGGAGCTGAGCAAAAATATGATTCAGGCTGAAAAAGGACTGCTGATGCTGTTGGATTCTGACCTCCCTGCACTCGGAATGGATTTTTTGGAGCTACAGGTGTCCAATTGGCGCGCCCTTAAATGGGTTGGAAATTAGACATCCAGGGCTTTCCAGCAATATATAATAGTCCATACTTTGCTCGAAGATAAATGATGTAAACTGGCATTTAACGCCAGTTTCATGTTGCATTCTGGAGTTGAACGCCAGAAACAGGTTGCAAATTGGAGTTAAATGCCAGAAACAGGTTACAACCTGATGTTTAACTCCAGAAACAGCCCAAGCATGTGAGAAGCCCCAACACACACCAAGTGGGCCACAGAAGTAGATTTCTACACTATCTATCTTAGTTTACTCATTTTCTGTAAACCTAGGTTACTAGTTTAGTATTTAAACAACTTTTAGAGACTTATTTAGTACCTCATGATATTTTTAAGATCTGAACTTTGTACTCTTTGACGGTATGAGTCTTTAAACTCCATTGTTGGGGGTGAAGAGCTCTGCAGCGTCTCGATGAATTAATGCAATTATTTCTGTTTTCTATTCAATCACGCTTGTTTTTCTTTAAGATGTTCATTCGTACTTAACCATGATGAAGGTGATGATCCGTGGCACTCATCACCATTCTCAATCTATGAACGCGTGCCTGACAACCACCTCTGTTCTACCTTCAATTGAATGAATGTCTCTTAGATTCCTTAATCAGAATCTTCGTGGTATAAGCTAGAATCCATTAGCAGCATCCTTGAGAATCCAGAAAGTCTAAACCTTGTCTGTGGTATTCCGAGTAGGATTCAGGGATTGGATGACTGTGACGAGCTTCAAACTCGCGAGTGTTGGGCATAGTGACAGACGCAAAAGGATCACTGGATTCTATTCCGACATGATTGAGAACCGACAGATGATTAGCCATGCTGTGACAAAGCATTTGGACCATTTTCGCTGGGAAGACGGGAGGTAGCCATTGACAATGGTGAAACCCAACATACAGCTTGCCATAGGAGGAACTGCGTGCGTGAAGAAGAAGATAGGGGGAAAGCAGAGATTCAGAAGACAAAGCATCTCCAAAACTCCAACATATTCTCTATTACTGCGTAACAATTACTCATTTTACACTTTTTCACCTTTTACAATTGAATCTAAAGAACCCTATTGGTATCCTGACTAAGATTAATAAGATAATCATAGCTTGCTGATGAGCGGATAATTTGTACGCTTTTTGGCATTGTTTTTAGTATGCTTTTAGTATGATCTAGTTAGTTTTTAGTATATTTTTATTAGTTTTTAGTTAAAATTCACTTTTCTGGACTTTACTATGAGTTTGTGTGTTTTTCTGTGATTTCAGGTATTTTTTGGCTGAAATTGAGGGACCTGAGCAAAAATCTGATTCAGAGACTAAAAAGGACTGCAGATGCTGTTGGATTCTGACCTCCCTTTACTCGAAGTAGATTTTCTGGAGCTACAGATACCCAATTGGCGCGCTCTCAACGGCGTTGGAAAGTAGACATCCTGGGCTTTCCAGCAATATATGATAGTCCATACTTTGCC
>NC_029780.3:96621395-96621850 GCF_000817695.3 Arachis duranensis
TCGATTGGGTGAATATCTCTTGGATTCCTGATACACGATGCATGGTTGATCGCCTGACAACCGAGTGATCGCCTGACAAACAAGCCAGCCATTCCGTGAGATCAGAGTCTTCGTGGTATAGGCTAGAACTGATGGCGGCATTCAAGAGAATCCGGAAGGTCTAACCTTGTCTGTGGTATTCTGAGTAAGATTCAATGATTGAATGACTGTGACGTGCTTCAAACTCCTGAAGGCGGGGCGTTAGTGACAGACGCAAAAGAATCACTGGATTGTATTCCGGCCTAATTGAGAACCGACAGATGAATAGCCGTGCTATGACAAAGCGCGTTGAACATTTTCACTGAGAGGATGGGAGGTAGCCATTGACAACAGTGAAACCCTAGATACAGCTTGCCATGGAAGGAGCCTTGCGTGCTTGAAGAAGAAGACAGTAGGAAAGCAGAGATTCAGAAGAT
>NC_029780.3:96621880-96622091 GCF_000817695.3 Arachis duranensis
GGAAGGCATCTTCATACGCTTATCTGAAATTCCTACCAATGAATTACATAAGTATCTCTATCTTTACCTTTATGTTTTCGTTTATCATCATTCATATCCATTTGAGTTTGCCTGACTAAGATTTACAAGGTGACCATAGCTTGCTTCATACCAACAATCTCTGTGGGATCGACCCTTACTCGCGTAAGGTTTATTACTTGGACGACCTAGT
>NC_029780.3:96622318-96622694 GCF_000817695.3 Arachis duranensis
CTGTGAAGCCATGTCTAATTTCATTGGACTGAGGTTTCAACTTATCATCACAAGAGCTTGTTGATTTTTATCAATCTTGCTGTTGGAGCAGTGATCTGCTAAGGCTTGGCTGGCCATTGGCCATGTCTATTGTTTTGGACCGAAGCTTTCCTTGAAAGCTTGGCTGGCTGTGAAGCCATGTCTAATTCCTGGACCGGAGTCTTAGACTAAACATTGCATGATTCCTGGAGTTCTCATTAAGAATTTTGATACCTTTATCTTCTTTTTCCACTTAATTTTCGAAAATCACAAAAAAAAATTAGAAAATCATAAAATCCAAAAATTTCTTGTTTGAGTCTAGAGTCTCATTTTAAGTTTGGTGTCAATTGCATGTTTT
>NC_029780.3:96623015-96636063 GCF_000817695.3 Arachis duranensis
GTGCACCATTCTGGGCGTTTAACGCCAGGATGGCACAAGAGGGAAGATTTTGTTTTTAATGCAGATTTTTTTTTCAGTTTTTAAACTTTTTCAAAATCAAATCTTTTTCAAATCATATCTTTTCAATCGTATGTTTTCAAAATCAATTTCTTTCTATTTTTAAAAATACTTGCTATCAATTAATGATTTGATTCAACATTTCAAGTATGTTTCCTTTTCTGTTGAGAAAGGTTTAATGTTTGAATCATATCTTTTCTTGTTAGCCAAGTTTTTAATTTTCAAAATCAAATCTTTTTAAAATGTTTTTCAACATTTCGACCCTTACTCACGTAAAGTATTACTTGGACGACCCAGTGCACTTGCTGGTTAGTTGTGCGGATTGCAAAAGTGTGATTGCAATTTCGTGCACCAACGAACAAACCTTTTAAGTTTGGTGTGGTAAAAGCGTTGCTTTTTGTTTTTCCATAACCATTTATGGCACCTAAGGCCAGAGAAACCTCTAGAAAGAGGAAAGGAAAGGCAAAAGCTTCCACCTCCGAGTCATAGGAGATGGAGAGATTCATCTTAAAGGTCCATCAAGACCACTTCTATGAAGTTATGGCCAAGAAGAAGGTGATCCCTGAGGTCCCTTTCATGCTTAAAAGGAATGAGTATCCGGAGATCCGACATGAGATTCGAAGAAGAGGTTGGGAAGTTCTCACTAACCCCATTCAACAAGTCAGAATCTTAATGGTTCAAGAGTTCTATGCTAATGCATGGATCACTAAGAACCATGATCAAAGTGTGAACCCGAACCCAAAGAATTGGCTTACCATGGTTCGGGGGAAATACTTAGATTTCAGTCCAGAAAATGTAAGGTTGGAATTCAACTTGCCAATGATGCAAGGAGATGCACGCCCCTACACTAGAAGGGTCAACTTTGATAAAATGTTTGACCAAGTCCTCATGGACATATGTGTAGAAGGAGCTCAGTAGAAAAGAGACTCCAAAGGCAAGCAGGTTCAATTGAGAAGACCGGACCTTAAGCCTATGGCTAGAGGATGGTTGGAGTTCATCCAACGCTCTACCATTCCTACTAGCAACCGATCCGAAGTGACTGTAGATCGGGCTATCATGATCCATAGCATCATGATTGGAGAGGAAGTATAAGTTCATGAGGTCATATCTCTAGAACTCTACAAAGTGGCTGACAAAACCTCTACCTTGGCAAGGTTAGCCTTTCCTTATCTCATCTGTCACCTATACAATTTAGCTAGAATTGTCATAAAGGAAGACACCCTCATTGAAAAAGGACAAGCCCGTCACTAAAAAGAGCATAGAGCAAACAAGAGAACCCACTCATGGACCTCAACAAGAGCATGAGAAAGTCCCTCATTAAGAAATCCCTAAGATACCTCAAGGGATGTATTTTCCTCCATACAACTATTGGGAGCAGCTCAACACCTCTTTGGGAGATTTGAATTCCAATATGGAGCAACTAAGGATGGAGCACCAAGAGCACTCCATTATTCTCCATGAAATTAGAGAGGATCAAATAGCCATGAAAGGAGAGCAACAAAGGCAAGGAAGAGATATAGAGGAGCTCAAGCGTTCCATTGGATCTTCAAGAGGAAGAACTAGCCGCCATCACTAAGGTGGACCCGTTCTTTGATTTCCTTGTTCTTATCTTTCTGTTTTTCGATTTTTATGCTTTATGTGTTATCTATGTTTGTGTCTTCATTACATGATCATTAGTGTCTAGTATCTATATCTCAAGACTATGAATATCCTATGAATCCTTCACCTTTCTTAAATGAAAAATGTGCCTAATTACAAAAGAACAAGAAGTACTTGAATTTCAAAATTTATCTTGAAATTAGTTTGATTATTTTGATGTGGTGACAATACTTTTTGTTTTTTGAAAATGCTTGAACAGTGCATAATTTTGATAGTGAAGTTTCTGAATGTTAAAATTGTTGGCTCTTGAAAGAATGATGAACAAAGAGAAATGTTATTGATAATCTGAAAAAAATCATAAAATTGATTCTTGAAGTAAGAAAAAGCAGTGAAAAGGAAAAATCTTGCAAAAAAAAGGCGAAAAAAATAAAGAAAATAATTGTTGGAGAAAATAAAGGAAAAAGCTTGCGAAAAAAATGGCGAAAAAAAGCTTGAAGAACCAATGGAACGCCTAAGCTCCTCTATGTCTCTTCCTTGCCTTTGTTGCTCCTCCCTCATAGCTCTTTGATCTTCTCTAATCTCATGAAGAATGATGGAGTGCTCTTAGTGCTCCACCCTTAGTTGGTCCATGCTGTAACTCAAGCCTTCCAATGAGGTGTTGAGTTGCTCCCAATAGTTGTGTGGAGGAAATTGCATCCCTTGAGGTATCTCAGGGATTTCTTGATGAGGATCCTCCTCATGCTCTTGTTGAGGTCCATAAATGAGCTCCCTTGTTTGCTCCATCTGTTTCTTAGTGATGGGCTTGTCCTCTTCAATGAAGATGTCTCCTTCTATGTCAATCCCAGCCAAATTGCATAGATGACAAATGAGATGAGGAAAGGCTAACCTTGCCAAGGAAAGACATAAAAATCCACTTCTGGGGCCCACTTGGTGTGTGCTGGGGCTGAGACTTGAGCTTTTCACGTGTCTGGGCTGTTTTTGGAGTTAAACAATAGGTTGTAACCTATTTTGGGCGTTTAACTCCAACTGGTAACCTGTTTCTGGCGTTTAACGCCAGAATGGAACATGGAACTGGCGTTAAACGCCAGTTTACGTCATTTATCTTCGAGCAAAGTATGGACTATTATATATTTCTGGAAAGCCCTGGATGTCTACTTTCCAACCCAATTGAGAGCGCACCAATTGATCTCCTGTACCTCCAAAAAATCCATTCCGAGTGCAGGGAGGTCAGAATCCAACAACATCAGCAGTCCTTTTTCAGCCTGAATAAGATTTTTGCTCAGCTCCCTCAATTTCAGCCAGAAAATACCTGAAATCACAGAAAAATACACAAACTCATAGTAAAGTCCAAAAATATGAATTTTGCCTAAAAATGAATAAAAATTTACTAAAAACTAACTAAAACATACTAAAAACTATATGAAATTACCCCGAAAAAGCGTATAAAATATCCGCTCATCACATCACCAAACTTAAATTGTTGCTTGTCCCCAAGCAACTAGATAAATAAAATAGGATAAAAAGAAATCAAAAAGCAATAATATCTCAGAGTTTCAAGTGAAGCTCAGATTCTAATTAGATGAGCGGTGCTAGTAGCTTTTTGCTTCTGAACAGTTTTGGCATCTCACTTTATCCTTTGAAATTCAGAATGATTGGCATCCATAGGAACTCAAAATTCAGATAGTATTATTGATTCTCCTAGTTTAGTATGTTGATTCTTGAACACAGCTACTTTATGAGTCTTGGCCGTGACCCTAAGGACTTTGTTTTCCAGTATTACCACCAGATACATAAATGCCACAAACACATAACTGGGTGAACCTTTTCAGATTGTGACTTAGCTTTGCTAAAGTCCCCAATTAGAGGTGTCCAGATTTCTTAAGCACACTCTTTTGCTTTGGATCACGACTTTAACCACTCAGTCTCAAGCTTTTTACCTGGACCTTCATGACACAAGCACATGGTTAGGGACAGCTTGATTTAGCCGCTTAGGCCAGGATTTTATTCCTTTAGGCCCCCCTTTCCATTGATGCAAAAAGCCTTGGATTCTTTTTGCCCTTGTCTTTTGGTTTAAAGGGCTATTGGCTTTTTCTGCTGCTCCTTTTTTTTCACTACTTTTTCTTGCTTCAAGAATTAATTTCATGATTTTTCAGATCATCAATAACATTTCTCTTGTTCATCATTCTTTCAAGAGCCAACAATTTTAAAATTCATAAAATTCAATATAAAAAATATGCACTGTTCAGGCATTTATTCAGAAGACAAAAAGTACTGCCACCACATATAAATAATTAGAATTTTCCTTATTAAAAACTCAAAAAAATATTGCCTCTTTTTTCTAAAAATCTGCTATTTTATTCATGTTTGATGATGATGAGAAAAATAAATTATAGCTTAATTGGAGATAAAATTAAAATAGGGATACTAATTACTACTACTCATATATAACTTCTAAGGTAAATTCCTAATATGAACAATTATCACAGAGTTAAGGCTAAGATTAGGACTCAACAACCTTTATTTTGGGAGGTGGATGCTCCTTTAATTTGTGCTTCTTGCAACTTGGTGACAGATGCTTCAAGACGCTCCTAGTATTCAATTTGAGGGATTTTCGGGAGGAACTCCTGTGCTTTTCTCTTGATGGGGTCGTCCTGCACTTGTTGTCCTTCTATTAACCTTTTGGTGATTGGTTGCTCAACTGAGATATACTCATTTACTCCCATCTTCACCCCAGCATCTTTACATAGCATAGAGATTAAGCTTAGATAAGCCAATCTGGCATCTTTGGAGTTCTTATTTGCAATTGTGTAAAGTTCACAAGAGATCAGCTGATGAACTTCCACTTCTTTTCCCAACATAATGCAATAGATCATTACTGCTCTTTTGATGGTGACTTCAGAGCAGTTGCTAGTGGGCAGTATAGAACGCCCGATGAAGTCCAACCAGCCTCTGGCAACTGGTTTGAGATCTCCTCTCTAGAGTTGGTTTGGGACACCCTTTGTGTTGGTTATCCACTTGGTTCCAGGGAGGCATATGTCCTCTAGAATTTCGTCAAAGCCCTTATTTGTTCTCATCATTCTCCTATTAAAGGAATCTGGGTCATCTTGTAGTTGAGGCAGCTTGAAGATCTCTCTTATTTTGTCAGGGTGGAGGTGAACAATCTTCCCTCTGACCAGAGTTCGATAGTCATAGAAGGCGGTTCCAGCTATTCTCTGCCTGTCTGTTTGCCACAGATTAGAATAAAATTCCTGAACCATGTTTCTTCCCACCTTTGTTTCAAGATTAGCTAGGATTTCCCAGCTCCTGTTTTGAATTTGCTCTTAGATCTCCGAATATTCGTCTTCTTTCAGATCGAATTTAACTTTTGGGATCACTGACCTTAGACCCATTATTTTGTAGTAATGGTCTGAATGTTCTTTGGTTAAGAACTTCCCTTGATTCCAAAGTGGTTTTGGAATATTCGCTTTCTTGTCTCTTGGAGTGGTTTGTTTCCCTTAGGAGCTATGATCTTAGTGGGTATTGGTTTAGTGATCACGGATAAACATACCAAACTTAGAGGTTTGCTTGTCCTCAAGCAAAAGAAAGGAAAGAAGAGGGATATGAGGAGAGCCAAGTTTGAATTGTGGAGGTGAGGGGGAGGCCGAACTAGGATTTAAAGGGAAGGGGAGTGGGTTTTCAAAAATTTTGAAGAAGATATGATAGAAGATATAATTTGTAAAAGATAAGTATGATAGGAAAAAGATACACTTTAAAATTTAAAAGATATGAATAATATGAAAGATATTTGAAAAAGATAGATTTGTTTTGAAAAAGATATTGTGAAGATTTGAAGAAGATATTGACGAGTTAAAAAGATTTGAGAGGGAAAAGAGATAGATTTGTTTTGAAAAAGATTTGAAAAGAAGTTGAAGAGGATTTATGAAAGATTTATGTTTAGAATTAAGATGCATTTGATATCATTGAAAAAAGATTTGAAAAATTAGGATTCGTAATATGTTTATGTAAGAAATTATGGATGGAAACATGAAAATTTGAAAAAAATCAAGTTGGGAACAAAAACTTCCTCCCTTCCACAATCCTAGTGTTAAACGCCCAACTGCTGCATGTTTTGGGCGTTTAACGCCCAGTTGGTGCTTGGTCTGGGCGTTTAACGCCCAGCTATTGCTTCTAGCTGGCGTTAAACGCCAGAAACTCATTTATCACTGGGTGTTTTTCTGAATGCCCAGGACGCTGTAAATCTGGCGTTAAATGCCCAGAAGCTGCTTATTTCTGGTGTTTAAGGCCTAGATGGCTATCTCTACTGGCATTAAATGCCCAGTAGATGGTTCTTTTGGGCGTTTAACGCCCAAAACAACTCTTACTGGCTTTTTCGCACCAGTGAGCTTCTTTTTGCTGTTTTATCCTCTGAATCCTTCTGCAACTCTATGAACTCATGCAATTACTATTTTACCTTGAAGATAATTAATATGAACCTGTAAAGTTATCATTTAATTAACAAATAAGCTTTGTTAATGGCTGGGTTGCCTCCCAGCAAGTTCTTCTTTATTGTCTTTGGTTGGACTATTACTGAGCTTTAATCAAGTCTCAGTTTTGAGCATTCTTGCTCAAAATTGCTTTCAAGATAATGTTTGACTCTCTGTCCATTAACAATGAATTTTTTGTTAGAGTCATTTTCCTGAAGCTCTATATATCCATATGGTGACACACCTGTAATCACATATGGTCCTCTCCACCGGGATTTCAACTTTTTGGGGAATAATCTGAGCCTAGAGTTAAACAGCAGAACTTTCTGCCCTAGCTCAAAGACTCTGGATGACAGCTTCTTATCATGCCATCTTTTTGCTTTCTCTTTGTAAATTTTTGCATTTTCAAAAGCATTGAGTTTGAATTCCTCTAGCTCATTTAACTGGAGCAATCATTTTTTTCCAGCTAACTTGCCATCAAGGTTTAGGAATCTGGTTGCCCAGTAGGCCTTGTGTTCCAGTTCCACTGGCAACTGACAGGCCTTTCCATACACAAGCTGGTATGGAGAGGTTCCTATAGGAGTCTTGAATGCTGTTCTGTATTCCCACAGAGCATCATCCAAGCTTCTTGCCCAATCCCTTCTACAGTTAATCACAGTCCATTCCAGGATTCTTTTAAGTTCTCTATTAGAGATTTCAGCTTGCGCATTTGTCTGTGGATGATATGGAGTTGCCTCCCAGTAGCTAACTCCATATCGAACCATAGCAGAGTAAAGCTGTTTATTGCAGAAATGAGCGCCCCATCACTGATTAGTACTTTAGGGACACCAAATCTGCTGAAGATGTGTTTCTGAAGGAATTTTAGCGCCTCTACCCATTTGGATAAATAATCCACTTCCACCAGAATATAAGTGTTTGAGTATGATGGTGGGAAAGGCCCCATGAAGTCAATACCCCATACATCAAATAACTCAATCTCTAAGATCCCTTGTTGAGGCATGGCATAACCGTGAGGCAGATTGCCAGATCTTTGGCAATTGTCACAATTACGTACAAACTATCGGGAGTCTTTATAGAGAGTAGGCCAGTAAAAGCCACATTAGAGGACTCTTGTGGATGTTCGCTCACTTCCAAAATGTCCTCCATACCGTGATCCATGGCAATGTCAGAGGATCTTCCGTGCTTCTTCTTTAGGCACACATCTACGGATTACTCCGTCTGTACATCTCTTGAAGAGATATGGTTCATCCCAATGATAGTACTTTGCATCCGAGATCAATTTCTTTGATTGCTGCCTACTATACTCTTTGGGTATGAATCTCACAGCCTTGTAGTTTGCAATGTCTGCAAACCATGGCGCTTCCTGGATGGCAAAGAGTTGCTCATCCGGAAAGTTTTCAGAGATCTCAGTAAGAGGGAGGGACGCCCCTTCTACTGGTTCTATTCGGGACAGGTGATCTGCTACTTGGTTCTCTGTCCCTTTTTTGTCTCTTATTTCTATATCAAGCTCTTGCAGAAGCAACACCCATATGATGAGTCTGGGTTTTGAATCCTGCTTTGTGAGTAGATATTTAAGAGCAGCATGGTCAGTGTACACAATCACTTTTGATCCTACTAAATAAGATCTGAACTTGTCAATGGCGTAAACAACTGCAAGTAACTCTTTTTCTGTGGTTGTGTAGTTCTTCTGTGTGTCATTTAAAACACGACTGGCATAATAAATGACGTGCAGAAGCTTGTCATGCCTTTGTCCCAACACTGCACCAATGGCATGGTCACTGGCATCACACATTAGTTCAAATGGTAATATCCAGTCTGGTGCAGAGATGACTAGTGTTGTAACCAGCTTAGCTTTCAGAGTCTCAAACGCCTGCAGACACTCGTTATCAAAGATAAATGGCGTGTCTACAGCTAGCAGATTACTCAGAGGTTTTGCAATTTTTGAAAAATCTTTTATAAACCTCCTATAGAATCCTGCATGCCCCAGAAAGCTTCTGATTGCCTTAACATTGGCAGGTGGTGGTAATTTTTCAATTACCTCTACCTTAGCTTGATCCACCTCTATTCCCTTGTTCGAAATTTTGTGTCCAAGGACAATTCCTTCAATCACCATAAAGTGACATTTCTCCCAGTTTAAAACCAGGTTAGTCTCTTGGCACCTCTTTAGAACAAGTGCTAGATGGTCAAGGCAGGAGCTGAATGAGTCTCCAAATACTGAAAAGTCATCCATGAAGACTTCCAGAAATTTTTCCACCATATCAGAGAAAATAGAGAGCATGCACCTTTAAAAGCTTGCAGGTGCATTGCACAGACCAAATGGCATCCTTCTGTATGTAACTACTCCAGATTGACATGTGAATGATGTTTTCTCTTAATTCTGGGGATCTACTGCAATTTGATTATAACCTGAATATCCATCCAGAAAGCAGTAGTAATCATGACCTACTAGTCTTTCTAGCATCTGGTCTATGAATGGTAAAGGAAAATGATCCTTTCTGGTAGCTGTATTGAGCCTTTTGTAATCAATACACATACGCCACCCTGTAACTGTTCTTGTAGGAACGAGTTCATTTTTTTCATTATGAACCACTGTCATGCCACCCTTCTTAGGGACGACTTGGACAGGGCTCACCCAGGGGCTACCAAAAATAGGATAAATAATCCCAGCTTCTAGTAATTTAGTGATCTTCTTCTGCACCACATCCTTCATGGCTGGATTCAGCCACCTCTGTGGTTGAACCACTGGCTTAGCGTCATCCTCCAATAGGATCTTGTGCATGCATCTGGCTGGGCTAATGCCCTTAAGATCACTGATGGACCACCCAAGAGCTGTCTTGTGTGTCCTCAGCACTTGAATTAGTGCTTCCTCTTCCTATGGCTCTAAGGTAGATCTTATGATTACAGGAAAAGTGTCACCTTCTCCCAGAAATGTAGATTTCAGGGATGGTGGTAATGGTTTGAGCTCAGGTTTAGGAGGTTTCTCCTCTTCCTGAGGGATTTTCAGAGGTTCTATTATTCTCTCTGGTTCTTCCAGATTAGGCTGAGCATCTTTAAAGATATCCCCTAGCTCTGATTCGAGACTCTCAGTCATATTGACTTCTTGCACCAGAGAGTCAATAATATCAATGCTCATGCAGTCGTTTGAGGTGTCTGGATGCTGCATAGCTTTGAAAACATTCAACTTAAACTCGTCCTCATTGACTCTCAGAGTTAATTCCCCTTTTTAGACGTCAATGAGGGTTCGTCCAGTTTCTAGGAAAGGTCTTCCTAGAATGAGAGTTGCACTCTTGTGCTCCTCCATTTCCAGCATCACAAAGTCAATGGGAAAGGCAAATGGTCCAACCTCGACAATCATGTATTCAATCACGCCTGATGGGTATTTAATGGAGCCATCAGCAAGTTGGAGACATATCCGGGTTGGTTTGACTTCTTTAATCAAATCAAGCCTTTTCATAGTGGATGCAAGTATTAGGTTGATACTTGCTCCAAGATCACATAGTGCTTTCTTGGTACAAGTACCCTCTAATGTGCATGGTATCATGAAGCTTCCGGGATCTTTAAGCTTCTCTGGTAAGCTTTTCAGAATGACTGCACTGCATTCTTCAGTGAGGTAAACTTTTTCAGTTTCTCTCCAATCCTTCTTATGACTTAAGATCTCTTTCATGAACTTAGCATAAGAGGGTATTTGCTCAAGTGCCTTTGCAAATGGAATCTTTATTTCAAGAGACCTGAGATAGTCTGCAAAGCGGGCAAATTACTTATCTTGTTCCTCTTGGTGGAGTTTCTGAGGATAAGGCATTTTGGCTTTGTATTTCCTACAGATGTGGTTCGAGAAGCCTTTTTAGAGGGGTTACTATCAGCACTTGTATGTGTCTGATCCCTCACTTGCATTTGAATGCCAGGGTTGGAAGTTGGAGTGGCGTTAGATGCCAACTCCTTACTTGTTTCTGGCATCTGAACGTTAGAACTGAGATTTCATTGGGCATTCAATGCCAACTTCTTACTTGTTTTTGGCGTTTGAATGCCAGAACTGAGCATGGGTTGGGCGTTTAACGCCAGATCTCCACCCTTTTCTAGCGTTTGAGCACCAGAATTAATCCTCTCTAGGCTCTTAGGTTGCGTTTGTTTTTGGAGACAGGACAGAACATGACACTAAGACAGAGACAATAGAACGGAGACACCAAAAATTATTTTTTGTGTTTTGTGTTTGGATATGATGGACAAGACACTGATGTAATGTCCTGTATTATGTTTGGATAGACATGGACAAAACTAAAATAGTATGCAAAATGACTGAAATAGCCAAATAATTCCAAATTTTTTACATCGTACAAATCAATTTAATAAAAAATAAGAGTACGTAAGAGTACAAAAAATTACAAGAAAAATTAGTCTATGAACCAATAAGATAAAAATGATATTAAAGTAACAAAATTAAAAATAAATAAAGTAACATAAAATAGAGAAGTGAATTAAATCTCCATTAACACAGCATGCCATAAAGAAGAGAATGAACAATAAAAAGGAATAAATTAATTATCCAATCAAATAAAAAATTCTAAAAAAAAAGAGAATATCTAAAAAAAACACAGAGAAAGAAGAACTCCGATGTAGAGAAGAAGCTAAAATTAAGAAAAATAAGAAGAGATAATAGTAGAATAATAAAAAATATCTAAGGATAGAAAGGGAAAAAATTTTGATTAAAAAATCCGTGTCCATCTTTTTAAATCCCGTGTCCATCATTGTCTTTCGTAAAAGAGTGGACACAAAAATATAAAATAGTGTCCTGGAGACAATGTGTTCCGTGTCCATGTCTCTACCTCCAAACACGTTTTAAACTTTCGGTGTCCATGTCTCTGTGTCCTGTCTCCGAAAACAAACGCTACCTTACTGTCCTCAGAGGGATTTTGGATAGCAGTTTGTTCATTTCTTGGCTTCCTGCTGCCTTGAAGTACGGTATTTAATATTTTTCCACTTTTTAATTTAACTGCTTGGCACTCTTCTGTTATTTGTTTTGATAACTGCTGCTCTATTTGCTTCAACTGCACTTCCATATTCATATTAGCCATTCTTGTGTCTTGTAGTATCCCCTTGAATTCGGCTAGCTGTTTTGTTAGAAAATCTAATTGCTGATTGAATTTAGTAACTTGTTATGCAGGACTAAATTCAGCAGTTACTGTTTTAGCCTCTTCTTTCATGGAAGGTTCACTACTTAGGTATAGATGCTGATTTCTGGCAACTGTATCAATGAGCTCTTGAGCTTCTTCAATTGTCTTTCTCATGTGTATAGATCCACCAGCTGAGTGGTCCAAAGACATATGAGCTTTCTCTGTAAGCCCATAATAGAAGATGTCTAACTGCACCCACTCTGAAAATATTTCAGAGGGGCATTTTCTTAGCATCTCTCTGTATCTCTCCCAGGCATCATAAAGATATTCATTATCTCCTTGTTTAAAGACTTGGATGTTCAGCCTTAGCTGTGTCATCTATTTTTAAGGGAAGTATTGATTCAGGAATTTTTCTGACAGCTGTTTCCATGTCCTTATGCTAGCTTTAGGTTGGTTATTTAACCACCTCTTAGCTTGGTCTTTTACAGCAAATGGAAACAGTAATAATCTGTAGACATCCTGATCTACTTCCTTATCATGTACTATGTCAGCAATTTGTAAAAACTGTGCCAGAAACTCTGTAGGTTCTTCTTGTGGAAGACCGGAATACTGGCAACTTTGCTGCACCATGATAATGAGCTGAGGATTCAACTCAAAACTACTGACTCCGATGGAGGATATACAGATACTACTCCCATATGAAGCAGTAGTGGGGTTAGCATATGACCCCAGAGTCCTTTTGGACTGTTCATTTTCACTTAGGTCCATGATGGAGAAAGGAAAATGACGTGGATTTATTTTATTTATTTTATTATATTTATATAAAAAATTTCGAAATAATAGATTAAAATAAAATAAAAACTAAGATAAAAATATAAATAAAATAAAAAATAAAAAAATTTGAAAATATTTTATGAAGATTTTCGAAAAAGTGAGGAGAGAGAAAGTGGTTAGGATATTTTTGAAAAAGATATGATTTTAAAAATCTTAAAAAGATATAATTTGAAAAATTTTGACCAAGTCAACCTAAGGGATTCGAAAATTATGAGAAATTAAAGGAAAAGATATTTTTTATTTTTGAATTTTATTATGAAAGAGAAGAATACACAAAAGACACAAGACTTAAAATTTTTAGATCCAATGCTCCTTGTTTTCAAAAATTTTGGAGGGAAAATACCAAGGAACACCAAACTTAAAAATTTTAAGATCAAAACACAAAGAAGACTCAAGAACACTTTGAAGACTCACAAGAACAACAAGAACGTGAAGATAGAACACCAAACTTAAAATTTTTAGAAAACCACAATAAAATTTTCGAAAACTAAAGGAAAATTAACAAGAAACCACCAAACTTAAAATTTGGCACAAGATTTAATCAAAGAAAAATTATTTTTGAAAAAATTTTAAAAGGAAGGTACCCAGTTACTAAGAACACAAGCACAATGCTCTAGCCAACTGAGCTATAAATGTAACGTGTTTTAAAAAGGTATTTTTAAAGGAAAAAAACATGCAATTCGAAAATTGGAAGATAAAGAAAAGCATGCAATTGATACCAAACTTAAAACATGACACTAAACTCACAGAAAACTCAAAATTAATAAAGAAAAATAATATTTTTGAAAAATGTTTAAAAAGAAAATAAAAGACTCTGACCCAAAAGATAAAATTTTCCTAATCTAAGCAACAAAATAAACCGTTAGTTGTTCAAACTCGAATAATCCCCGGCAACGGCGCCAAAAACTTGGTGCACGAAATTGCAAATCACACTTTTCACAATTCATACCACTAACCAGCAAGTGCACTGGGTCATTGGTGCACGAA
>NC_029780.3:96646742-96649710 GCF_000817695.3 Arachis duranensis
TCTTCCAGTATTACCACCGGATACATACATGCCACAGACACATAATTGGGTGAACCCTTTTCAGATTGTGACTCAGCTTTGCTAGAGTCCCCAATTAGAGGTGTCCAGGGTTCTTAAGTACACTCTTTTTGCCTTGGATCACAACTTTATTTCTTTCTTTTTCTCTTTTTTTTCGTTTTCTTTTCTTCCCTCTTTTTTTTCGTTTCTCTCTTTTTTTTTTTGTATTCACTGCTTTTTCTTGCTTCAAGAATCATTTTAATGATTTTTAGATCCTCAGTAACATGTCTCCTTTTTCATCATTCTTTCAAGAGCCAACATTCATGAACCACAAATTCAAAAGACATATGCACTGTTTAAGCATACATTCAGAGAACAAAAATATTGCCACCACATCAAAATAATTAAACTGTTATAAAATTCAAAATTCATGTAACTCTTTCTTTTTCAATTAAGAACATTTTTCATTCAAGAAAGGTGATGGATTCATAGGAAATTCATAACTTTAAGGCATAGACACTAAGACACTAATGATCAAAAGACACAAACATAGATAAACATAAGCACTAAAATTCGAAAAACAGGAAAATAAAGAACAAGGAAATTAAGGAACGGGTCCACCTTAGTGATGGCGGCTCTTTCTTCCTCTTGAAGATCTTAGTGATGGCGGCTTGTTCTTCCTCTTGAAGATCTTCTGGAGTGCTTGATCTCCTCAATGTCTCTTCCTTGTCTTTGTTGTTCCTCTCTCATGATTCTTTGATCTTCTCTAATTTCATGGAGGATGATGGAGTGTTCTTGGTGCTCCACCCTTAGTTGTCCCATGTTGGAACTCAATTCTCCTAGGGAGGTGTTTAGTTGCTCCCAATAGTTTTGTGGAGGAAGGTGCATCCCTTGAGGAATCTCAGGGATCTCATGATGAGTGGGGTCTCTTGTGTGCTCCATCCTCTTCTTAGTGATGGGCTTATCCTCATCAATGGGAATGTCTCCCTCTATGTCAACTCCAACCGAATAACAGAGGTGACAAATGAGGTGAGGAAAGGCTAACCTTGCCAAGGTAGAGGACTTGTCCGCCACCTTATAAAGTTCTTGAGCTATAACCTCATGAACTTCTATTTCTTCTCCAATCATGATGCTATGAATCATGATAGCCTGGTCTATGGTAACTTCGAACCGGTTGCTAGTGGGAATGATTGAGCATTGAATGAACTCCAACCATCCCCTAGCCACAGGTTTGAGGTCATGCCTTCTCAATTGAACCGGCTTCCCTCTTGAATCTCTCTTCCATTGGGCGCCCTCTTCACATATGACTGTGAGGACTTGGTCTGATCCATGCATTGGCATAGAACTCTTGAACCATTAAGATTCCGACTTGTTGAATGGGGTTGGTAAGAACTTCCCAACCTCTTCTTCGGATCTCATGTCGGATCTCCGGATATTCACTATTTTTGATGAAAAAGGGACCTCGGGGATCACCTTCTTCAAGGCTACAACTTCATAGAAGTGGTCTTGATGCACCCTTGAGATGAATCTATCCATCTCCCATGACTCGGAGGTGGAAGCTTTTGCCTTCCCTTTCCTCTTTCTAGAGGTTTCTCTGGCCTTGGATGCCATAAATGGTTATGGAAAAACAAAAAGCAATGCTTTTACCACACCAAACTTAAAATGTTTGCTCTTCCTCAAGCAAAAGAAGAAAGAACAGGGTTAGAAGAAGAAGAAATGAGGAAGAAGGGAATGGCTTTTGTGTTCGGCCAAGAAGGGGGAGAAGTAGTGTTTAGGTTGTGTGAAAATGAAGGAGTGAAGATGGGTTTATATAGGAGAGGGGGAAGGGTGATGTTCGGCCATGTATGGGTGGGTTTGGGTGGGAAAGTGGTTTGAATTTAAATGGTGAGGTAGGTGGGGTTTTATGAAGGATGGATGTGAGTGGTGAAGAGAAAGATGGGATTTGATAGGTGAAGGGTTTTTGGGGAAGAGGTGTTTGAGGTGATTGGTGAATGGGTAAAGAAGAAGAGAGAGGGTGGTGGGGTAGGTGGGGATCCTGTGGGGTCCACAGATCCTGAGGTGTCAAGGAAAAGTCATCCCTGCACCAAATGGCATGCAAAAATACGTTTTTAGCCATTTCTGGCGTTAAACGCCGGGCTGGTGCCCATTTCTGGCGTTTAACGCTAGCTTCTTGCCCTTTTCTGGCGTTTAACGCTAGTCTGGTGCCCCTTTCTGGCGTTAAACGCCCAGAATGGTGCCAGACTGGGCGTTAAACGCCCAACAGCTAGCCTCACTGGCGTTTAAATGCCAGCACGTTCTCCTCCAGGGTGTGCTGTTTTTCTTCCTGTTTTTCATTCTGTTTTTGCTTTTTTCATTGATTTTGTGACTTCTTATGATCATCAACCTACAAAAAACATAAAATAACAAAGGAAAATAGTCAAAATATAACATTGGGTTGCCTCCCAACAAGCGCTTCTTTAATGTCAGTAGCTTGACAGAGGACTCTCATGGAGCCTCACAGATGCTCAGAGCTATATTGGGACCTCCCAACACCAAACTTAGAGTTGAATGTGGGGGTTCAACACCAAACTTAGAAGTTGGTTGTGGCCTCCCAACACCAAACTTAGAGTTTGAATATGGGGGTTCAACACCAAACTTAGAGTTTGGTTGTGGCCTCCCAACACCAAACTTAGAGTTTGACTGTGGGGGCTCTGTTTGGCTCTGTTTGATGACAGAGGGATATCCTTGAGCCTTAAACACCAAGGATTCTTCATTCACTTGAATGATCAACTCTCCTCTATCAACATCGATCACAGCCTTTGATGTGGCTAGGAAGGGTTTGCCAAGGATGATGGATTCATCCATGCACTTCCCAGTCTCTAGGACTATGAAATCAGTAGGGATGTAATGGTCTTCAACTTTAACCAGAACATCCTCTACAAGTCCATAAGCTTGTCTTCTTGAGTTGTCTGCCATCTCTAGTGAGATTTTT
>NC_029780.3:96651787-96652978 GCF_000817695.3 Arachis duranensis
GAACAAGAAAATGTGGAATCCTCTATGTCACAGTATAGAGATTCCTTGAGGTGTCAGAGGAAAAGAAAAATAGAAGGCAGAAGTAGAAAATTCGGACTTATCAAAGAAGATGGAGTTCGAATTTTGCATTAAGGGATAGTGTTAGTCCATAAATAGAAGGATGTGAGAAGAAGGGAAGTAATTTTCGAAAATTAAGTAAAAGATGTTGAAAACATTTTTGAAAAAAAACACTAATTGATTTTCGAAAATGAAAGTGGAAAAGAAATCAAGTGATTTTTGAAAAAGATTTTGAAATTAGAAATCAAAAGATTTGATTGAAAACTATTTTGAAAAAGATGTGGTTAAGAAGATATGATTAGTTTTAAAAAGATGTGATTGAGAAGATATGATTTGAAAAACATTTTAAAAAAATTTTGATTTTGAAAGTTAATGACTTGGCTATCAAGAAAAGATATGATTCAAACATTAAACCTTTCTCAACAGAAAAGGCAACATACTTGAAATGTTGAATCAAATCATTGATTGATAGCAAGTATTTTTAAAAATAGAAAGAAATTGATTTTGAAAAAGTATGATTGAAAAGATATGATTTGAAAAAGATTTGATTTTGAAAAACTTTGAAAACTTGAAAAAAAATTGCATTGAAAACAGAATCTTCCCTCTTGTGCCATCCTGGCGTTAAACGCCCAGAATGGTGCACATTCTGGCGTTTAACGCCCAAAACTCTACCCTTTTGGGCGTTAAACGCCCAACCAGGTACCCTGGCTGGCGTTTAAACGCCAGTCTGTCCTTCTTCACTGGGCGTTTTGAACGCCCAGCTTTTTCTGTGTAATTCCTCTGCTGTATGTTCTGCATCTTCAATTCTCTGTATTATTGACTTGAGAAGACACAAATTAAAAATATTTTTGGATTTTTAATAATAAGAAAAAATCAAAATGCACAAAGAATCAAATAACAATGCATGCAAGACACCAAACTTAGCAGTTTGTATGCTACTGACACTAATGAGAATGCATATGAGACACATAAACACTCAAGTCAAGAGAATTTAAAGATCAGAGTAAGAAATCATCAAGAACAACTTGAAGATCCTTAAGACACATGAATGAATGCATGCAATTGACACCAAACTTAACATGAGACACTAGACTCAAACAAGAAATATTTTTGGATTTTATGACTTTGTAAAAT
>NC_029780.3:96654407-96665101 GCF_000817695.3 Arachis duranensis
ACGCCGGTTTGGGCCATCAAATCTTGGGCAAAGTATGGACTATCATATATTTCTGGAAAGCCCAGGATGTCTACTTTCCAACGCCGTTGAGAGCGCGCCAATTGGGCTTCTGTAGCTCCAGAAAATCCACTTCGAGTGCAGGGAGGTCAGAATCCAACAGCATCTGCAGTCCTTTTTAGTCTCTGAATCAGATTTTTGCTCAGGTCCCTCAATTTCAGCCAGAAAATACCTGAAATCACAGAAAAACACACAAACTCATAGTAAAGTCCAGAAAAGTGAATTTTAACTAAAAACTAATAAAAATATACTAAAAACTAACTAGATCATACTAAAAACATACTAAAAACAATGCCAAAAAGCGTACAAATTATCCGCTCATCAGTCATCCAAGTAATACCTTACGTGAGTAAGGGTCGATCCCACAGAGATTATTAGCTTGAAGCAAGCTATGGTTATCTTGTAACTCTTAGTCATGATATCAATTATAATTATCAGTTAACTTGCAAATGAACAAGAAAGCACGGATTAAATAATTCTTGTTATGCAGTAATGGAGAATATGTTGGAGTTAGCTTGCAAATGAACAAGAAAGCACGGATCAAATGAATAAGGTTCCTCCTATGGCAAGCTGTGTGTTGGTGGATCACTGTTGTCAATGGCTACCATCTGTCCTCTCAGTGAAAATTGTCCAGGTGTGCTGTCATCGCACGACTAATCATCTGTCGGTTCTCACTCATGCTGGAATAGGATCTATTGATCCTTTTGAGTCTGTCAATGCCTAACCCTTGTGAGTTTGAAGCTCGTCACAGTCATTCAATCCCTGAATCCTACTCAGAATACCACAGACAAGGTTTAGACTTTCTGGATTCTCAAGAATGCTGCCAATGGATTCTAGCTTATACCACGAAGATTCTGATTAAGGAATCCAAGAGATACTCATTCAATTGAAGGTAGAACGGGGGTGGTTGTCAGGCACACGTTCATAGATTGAGAATGGTGATGAGTGTCACGGATCATCACATCCATCATATTGACGTGCGAATGAACATCTTAGATAGAAACAAGCGTGTTTGAATAGAAAACAGAAATAATTGCATTAATTCATCGAGACATGATCAAGGGAAAACTTGTCTCTCAACAAATCTCCATTCGGCAAGTGTACCGAATTTGTCATCAAGTAAAAACTCACAATAGAGTGAGGTCGAATCACACAGGGATTGATTGATCAAGCAACTTTAATTAGAGGAATGTTCTAGTTGAGCGAATCCATGAATAAAGTTGATACTTGCAGAAAATAAAACAGCTGGGAAAGTAAATGACTGAAAGTAAATTGCAGAATTGTAATTGGGAATGGGGGAATTGCTCATAAAAGTAAATTGCAGAAATTAAAGAGAATGGGTAGGATCAGAAATGGGGAGTTCATTGGGCTCAGGAGATGTTGCATTCTCCGGATCAATTTCATTCTCATCTCTTCCTCAATCAATGCACTCATTGGTCTCCTTGGCAATCTTAAGTGATTGAACAACAATTTCTTGTGGTTCAATCTCTCAAATCTTGATCAATAGCCAATTCCTTGGTCAATTGCTCATGAGAAGAGATGAAGTATGGTCACTGATTATACCACATGATTTCCCAAATCAAGTGTTGAGAGGGTTATAGCCACATACCCATCCACACCCAATTTGGTCCAGCATGAGAAAGCATTTCTAGCTGATCTCTTCATTCCTCTTTCAAGGTTCAGAAGAGATCCAAGTTTGAATAGCTTCTTTTCCAAGATAACTATCCAATTGGATGAAGATCGAAAGCTTTCAAGTAAAATCAAGAGGAAAGATAGAAGAAGAATAATGAAAACTAGTATTGATCCATCAAATTACAACAGAGCTCCCTAACTTAGTTAACGTGGCTCTTTTAACGTAGGTGTGCCAATCTTCGAGAACGTTAGTGACACTCAACATTGTCACTAACGTTCCAATATGCCCCTATTCTCGTTAGAGTCGATGTTAACTAGGTTAACGTGGCTTCTAACGTGGCTTTGCAAACCATTTCCAATGTTAGTGACAATGTTGAGTGTCACTAATGTTGGCTCATCTTTCACTCATTGCCGTTAGCTTCCACGTTAACTAGGTTAACATAGAAGTTAACGTGGCTCTTGGGGTTTTGTGGTTGCTTCCAACGTTAGTGACAATGTTGGGTGTCACTAACGTTGTCGACCATTCTTGCCTCTCACGTTAGCTCCCACGTTAACCAAGTTAACGTGGAAGTTAACGTGGCACATTGCACCTTAGGCCAACGTTAGTGACAATGTTGAACATCACTAACGTTGGCTTCCTTCCCCTTATTGATGTTAGAGGCCACGTTAACCAAGTTAACGTGGACTCTAACGTGGCCACTTATGATCATTGGCCAACGTTAGTGATAATGTTAAGTGTCACTAACGTTGGCTCAAAGTCCTTCCTTCATGTTAGAGCTCACGTTAACTTAGTTAACGTGACTCTTAACGTGGGCAATGATGGCTTCGAGAGCGTTATTGGCAATCACTTTTCTCATTAACTTTGCAGGTTACCTCCCGTTCCACGTTAGTGGCTACGTTAATTAGATTAACGTGACTGCTAAGTGGTTCCTCCTTTCTTCCTTTGGTCCTGAAATTTTACCTCCCATTCCTTGCTTCCTTTGGTCTTGAAATCAAGCAATAGAGTGCATCAAAGTTCTTGTCCAAGTCGTGGGTAATGCAACATACAATTTGTCACTAAATTTATGCAAAATCCTCATGAAATCATGTAAAATACACAATGTATTCTTGAATCAAGGTGTAAGTGAATATCTACCCAAAACTAGCTCATTTCCTAAGGAAATGCATGAAACTACCCTAAAAACAGTAAAGAAAAGGTCAGTGAAACTGGCCAACATGCCCTTGCATCACAACACCAAACTTAAAGCTTGCTTGTCCCTAAGCAAGTACTGGAACAAGAGAATGATGAATGTAATCTCCAGAGAAATGAGTCATTCTTGTGGAAGTCATATTACTGATTTTATGGTGGTTTCATGCATAGCAACTTAGGTTCATTCAACTGCTGGCTTTCAGACCTTTATCATCTCCTAAAATACTCACTTTATTATATCCCATGAGACCTTTATTTATTGATCCTTTTATTGTTATTTCAAGGGTTGTTTGTGTTCTTCAGGCTAAGTGCTCTGTAGGGGGCAACTCTTTAAGTTAAGCTTTCAGCCAACACTCCCGAACCAGTTGGTTCAAGGTGCTAGGTGTTGAAACACCCCTAAGGACTTACTCCCTCAAGTCTCTCCCCCATACATACACACCACAGGCATCTGGTTCATTTATTTTCTTCCTTGAGAGCTTGGTGTCCAGCACCTCTTTGGGTTACTAAGTGTTCTGTAGTGAGGGTTACTCTTGATAGTGGATTTTCAGCTGATAATCCCGGGTTAGTTAACCCAAGTTACCAAGTGATAAAGCACCCCTAAGAGCTTATTCATCCAAGTAGATCCCCCACACAAGAACACCACAGACACATGTCTTAAGGTAAACCATTGGTGCCTAGCCTTATTGCTTATTCTTTGTCTTTTGCTTTTCACTTCCATTGTTCTTTCCCTTTTCTCTTATTAGGATCTTGTTGTTATCTTAGTCTCATGGGTATATCGAAAGTAAAGTATTCAGGATAGATAGTTGTCCTCCCACCTTGTGGTTGAACCAACTTAGCTAACTTATGATTACCCTCCAAAGATTCATGAATACACTTCCACATTATGGGCTCCACTTTGGTCTTTTAGAAACATAAACACTCATTCTCTTTTCATTTGATTTTAAAGACAAGCATACAAGTAAGTAAATGAAAGATGCAGTGACACTTAAAACCAGAATCACATACCATGCTCAACAACAAGGTAGAGTTTAAAAACATGTTTAGACTCACTGGTAACCATTAATCAAGATTGCATTTGGGCTTCCAATGTTCAAAACTGTAAATACATGGAATTAAGTGACAATACAACCTTCAGATGACAACTTCTAATTGCCTTCTTTTTGTCCTCCTCCTGCTCTTTGCTTCCTCACTTCCTTGAGTGAAGGTACACCATAAAATTCCTGTAAAGTTATTGGAAGTTGCTTGTTCCCACAGCACTTTGAGAAATAGTTAGCTTGCATGTGCTTGTGTCTTATGAACTTGATTTGGTGTGTGAACACCAAACTTAGTTCCTTGCTTAGTACACAATCTTACATATATGCTGACAAACTCATATCTTGTTGTTAACAAAACAATTATTAACTAAAGTCTAACCACATCTAAGTGGTTTCCCTCGATTGGTTAGAGCTAGCGATGCATTTTGGGAGCGGGTGTAATTCTAACTAAATGTCCATTTGGTGGAACACCAAACTTAGAATTACACTGTCTCCTTTGATTGTTCTGGTGTGAAACACCAAACTTAGCTCCTTGCAATACAGGGGAAACAACATGTGATCTTTATTGAAATGAAGATAAAAATGAACTACCTGAGGTTGGGTTGCCTCCCAACAAAGCGCTTTTTTTTATATCGTCGCTAGCTTGACGAGTCCTTACTTACTTGAGATGGTATTTCATCCTGGGGTTTTCCCCCATGATGCCCAGATAATGCTTGAGTCTTTGTCCATTCACTGTAAAAGTCCTTTCTGAAACTTCATCCATGACTTCTACGTGTCCATACGGCGAGACCTTTGTGACAAGAAAGGGTCCGGACCACCTTGATTTGAGTTTTCCTGGGAACAGTCTTAGTTTGGAATTGTATAGGAGCACTCACTGCCCCCTTTCGAAACTCCTGGGTGCAAGATGTGAGTCATGTCTTCTCTTTGCCTTCTCCTTATACATCTTGGTATTTTCATATGCTTGTGACCTGAATTCCTCCATCTCTTGCAGCTGCAAGATTCTCTTTGCACCAGCAGCAATGCTGTCAAAATTTAGTATCTTGATAGCCCATAAAGCCTTGTGTTCTAGCTCCAGTGGTAAGTGAAAAGCTTTACCATACACCAGCTGATATGGGGACATTCCAAGTGGTGTTTTGAATGTTGTTCTGTACGCCCAAAGAGCATCATCCAACTTCTTTGACCAATCCTTTCTTGATGCACCCACAGTCTTTTCCAGAATCCTCTTTAGTTCTCTGTTGGATATCTCAGTTTGTCCACTTGTTTGAGGGTGGTAAAGTGTGGCTACCTTGTGTTTTACCCCATATCGTAGGAGAAGAGCCTCTAATGGTCTGTTACAAAAGTGGCTCCCTCCATCACTGATGAGGGCTCTTGGGACTCCAAACCGGCTAAAGATATTCTTCCTGAGGAAGTTCATAACCACCTTGTTATCATTTGTTGGAGTTGCAATCGCCTCTACCCACTTGGAGACATAATCCACAGCTACTAAGATGTACTTGTTTGCATATGAAGTTGGAAACGGCCCCATGAAATCTATTCCCCACACATCAAACAATTCCAGCTCTATGATGAAATTTTGTGGCAGTTCTGTCCCCTCCAAAGTGGCCTCCATAACTTGAGCTGTGGCAATTCCATAGGACCTCTCGTCCTTCTTCTTCTGAAACACATCTTCTGAGGACTCCATCTGAACACTTCTTGAAGAGATATGGCTCGTCCCAGACAAAGTATTTTGCATCATTCATGAGCTTTTTTTTTCTGATGTTTATGTATCTCTGGTGGTAAAGCCCCAGTTGCCTTGAAGTTGGCTATGTCTGCAAACCATGGAGCCTTGTGAACTACCATCAATTGCTCATCAGGGAAGAGCTCGTTCACATGAGTATCATGTGCCCCACCTTCATCCTGAGGGATTCTGGAGAGGTGATCTGCTACCTTGTTCTCCACTCATTTCTTGTCTCTGATTTCAATATCAAATTCCTACAATAATAAAATCCATCTTATTAGTCTCGGTTTTGATTCTTGCTTAGCAAACAAATATTTAAGTGCTGTGTGATTTGTGAAAACAATCACTTTTGTACCAATGAGGTACGATCTAAACTTGTCAAATGCGAAAACTATTGCCAGCAGTTCCTTTTCGGTTGTGGTATAATTTCTTTGAGCATCATTAAGGACCTTGCTGGCATAGTATATCACATGGACTAAGTTGTCTTTCCTCTATCCTAACACTGCCCCTATTGCAAAATCAGATGCATCACACATCAGTTCAAATGGTAAGTTCCAGTCAGATGGGGAAATGATAGGTGCAGATGATAATCTCATTTTCAAGTTTTCAAAAGCTAACATGCATGTTTCATCGAAGACAAATGGTGTATCAGATACAAGGAGATTGCTTAAGGGCTTGGCTATCTTTGAAAAATCTTTAATAAACCTTCTGTAAAAACTAGCATGCCCTAAAAAGCTCCTAATTTCCTTGACATCACTGGGTGGAGGAAGTTTTTCGATGAGTTCCACTTTGGCTCTGTCCACCTCAATGCCTTGGTTAGAGACCTTATGACCAAGGACTATTCCTCCTGTCACCATGAAGTGACATTTCTCCCAGTTCAAGACCAGATTGGTCTCTTGGCATCTTTTCAATACCAAGGCAAGGTGCTGTAGGCAGCTAGGAAAAGAATCTCCAAATACTGAGAAGTCATCCATAAAGACTTCGATGAATTTCTCTATCATGTCTGAGAAGATAGAAAGCATGCAGTGTTGAAAAGTTGCAGGTGCATTACATAGCCCAAATGGCATTCGCCTGTAGGCAAACACTCCATATGGGCAAGTGAATGAGGTTTTCTCATGGTCTCTAGGATCAACCACTATTTGGTTATATCCCAAATAACCATCAAGAAAACAATAATATGCGTGGCCTGCAAGTCGTTCCAACATCTGATCCATGAATGGAAGGGGAAAATGATCTTTTCATGTAGCTTCGTTGAGTTTTCTGTAGTCTATGCACATCCGCCATCCAGTAACCGTCCTTGTAGGGATTAATTCGTTCTTCTCATTTGGAACTACAGTGATTCCTCCCTTCTTTGGGACAACATGTACAGGGCTGACCCATGGCTGTCTGAGATAGGGTAGATCACCCCTCCCTGCCATAACTTCATAACTTCTTTCTGCACCACCTCTTTCATGATTGGGTTCAGCCTCCTTTGAGATTGAATGGACGGTTTGGCATCCTCTTCTAGCAGTATCTTATGCATGCATATGGTTGAACTGATTCCTTTTAAGTCAGCAAGAGTCCATCCAATGGCATTCTTGTGCTTCCTCAATACTTGGAGTAGTTCATCCTCTTGATTCTGGCTGAGGGATGAGCTTATGATCACTGGGTAACTTTCATTTTCTCATAAGTATGCATATTTGAGAGTAGGTGGCAGTGCCTTGAGCTCAAGTTTGGGTGCTTCTGACTTTTGGTTCTCTACTTTTGGTGCTTCTTCTATATGAATTTCTGCTGTTCCCACCTCTTCAATTGATTCATACTCCTCTTCCATGACTCTCTCTGGCTCTTCTGGTCCTTCATCTTCGAAGCTCTCCTGCACTTCTTCCTCAAGTGCATCTAATCTCATGCATTCCCCGAATTGTTCTGGTGGGTAACTCATGGCCTTGAATACATTGAATGTCATCTTCTCATTGTGTAATCTTAAGGTAAGATCACCTTTTTGGACATCAATGACAGCTCCAACAGTGGCCAGGAAGGGTCTTCCCAGGATAATGGAGGCCTTGGCTTCCTCCTGCATGTCCAACACTACAAAATCGGCTGGAAATATGAAGTTTCCCACCTTCACCAACAAATCCTCTACTATGCTGTGAGGGAACTTGAATGATCGGTCTGCCAACTGTAAGGCCATTTTTGTTGGTTTAGCCTCCTTGATCTTCATCTTCCTCATCATGGCTACTGACATCAAATTGATGCTGGCTCCTAAGTCACAGAGAGCCTTCTCTACTGTGATCTCACCTATGACACAGGGGATCTGAAAACTCCCTGGATCCTTCAATTTCTGGGGTAATTTGTGTTGAATGATAGCACTACATTCTTCGGTCAGTATCACAGTTTCGTTGTTCTTCCAGCTTCTCTTCTTAGTCATGAACTCCTTTAAGAACTTGGCATAGAGAGGCATTTGTTTTATTGCTTCAGCAAAGGGTATGTTGATTTGTAGCTTTTTGAAGATTTCTAAAAATCTCAAAAACTGGTTGTCATCTCCCTTTTTCTTCAATTGCTGAGGGTATGGAACTCTCGGGACATCCGGCTTCAGTTTCCCTTCTTCTTTTTGCACTTTAAAAGTTGTGGCTTGATTTCCATCTTGCTTTTCTCCTTCATCAATTGAGTCTTCTTCTAGTGTCTTCTAGTCAAATTCCTTCAGTTCCTTTCCACTCCTAAGAGTGATAGCTTGACACTCCTCTTTTTTGCTTTGGTTGTTGCTAGAAGTCTGATTGAATAGGTAACCAACTTGTGTCTCAAGCTTCTCAATGGCAGCATCTTGGTTCTGCATATTTGACTGCACTTCCTCTCGGAATGTTTTACTGTCTTGGATGTCTCTGCATATGCTTTCAAGGAGGGTTTATATCTTTGAGATTCTGTCGTCAAATGATGGTAGGTTGGGATTAGGGGTAGATGGATGAGATGTGTTGATGTGGGGGTATTGATGTGTCCTCTGTGTGAATTGTTGATAAGCTGCATTGTTGTTGGAGTTGTAACGTCTCTGGTCTTGGCTTTGCTCTTGCTGATTCTCCCACCCAAAGTTTGGGTGGTTCTTCCATCCAGAGTTGTATGTCTTGGAGTATGGATCATGGTTCTGTCTAGGTGAATTCCCAATGTAGTTGGCTTGCTCAAGGTCCTTTTCTTCAACTTCTTCTTGGGTTGTTGATGAGGTGGTGATTGCTGCCACTTGGTTCCTCTCAATCTTCTTGGTGAGGTCAGCTAACTGCTTGGTAATGAGCTTGTTCTGAGCCAGCAGAGCATCCACACTGTTTAGCTCCATTACTCCCTTAATGTTCCCTCTTTCGGAAGCATAGAAGTAGTCATTCTCAGCTACAGTTTCAATGACATCTATAGCTTCTTCAATGGTCTTCTTCTTGTTCAAAGATCCTCCAGAGGAATGATCTACTGCTTTCTTTGATTCATATGACAAGCCTTCATAGAAGATATGCAACTGCACCCATTTATTAAACATACTTGGTGGACACCTTCTTGTTAGGTCTTTGAACTTTTCCCAAGCTTCATAAAGTGTCTCCCCATCTTGCTGTCTGAACGTCTGTACTTCAGTTCTCAGCCTATTGATCCTTTGCGGGGGGTAAAACCTTGCCAAAAACTTATTCACTATCTCCTCCCAATTTGTCAGGCTTTCTTTTGGGAAGGATTCGAGCCATTTGAATGCCTTGTCCCTGAGTGAGAAAGGGAACAAGAGCAGCCTATAGACATCCTGGTGGACTCCATTGGACTTTACTGTGTCACAAATCCTCAAGAAGATGGTCAAGTGTTGATTCGGATCTTCTTGAGCACCTCCTCCAAATGAGCAATTATTCTGCACAAGAGTGATGAGCTGAGGTTTTAGCTCGAAATTGTTGGCATGGATTGTTGGCTTTTGGATGCTACTTCCGCAGTTCCCTGGGTTTGGGTTGATATAAGAGCTCAGGACTCTTCTATCCTCCCCACCAGGATTTGCTCTACCTCCTCCCCCATGGTTATTAGCCTATTCTTCATGTTGGTTTTCTATGTTGCGTTCCATGTTTAGTTCAAAGTGTTCCTCCTCCTCTTCAGCACCGATTGCACGTTTCCCTATTGCTTCCCTCCTTAATCTAAGAAGGGTCCTCTCAGGTTCAGAATCAAAGGAAGTTGAAGCCCCGCCTCTTCTCCCTGTCATACAACCAACAGAGTACAAGCAAAGAAAAGAAATGCAGAGAGTATTTCGTTAGGATTACTGTTAGTGTCAGTGATGCATTATATCAAACAGTTAGTGGGGTTAGTGAACTGAATTGTAAATAACAAAGAAAAACTAAGAAACAGGGGAGGGGAGAAATTAACTAAAACAGAAAACAAATTACTCAAACAAAATTAAATCAAACAAAACAAAAAAAATACTCAATCTAGTGATCCTCTAATGTAATCATTGTCGATGCACAATCAATCCCCGGCAACGGCGCCATAAACTTGATCATGGGAAAACTTGTCTCTCAACAAATCTCCATTCGGCAAGTGTACCGAATTTGTCGTCAAGTAAAAACTCACAATAGAGTGAGGTCGAATCCCACAGGGATTGATTAATCAAGCAAAATTAATTAGAGGAATATTCTAGTTGAGCGAATCCATAAATAGAGTTGATACTTGTAGAAAATAAAATGGCTGGGAAAGTAAATGACTGAAAGTAAATTGCAGAATTGTAATTGGGAATGGGGGAATTGCTCATAAAAGTAAATTGCAGAAATTAAAGAGAATGGGTAAGATCAGAAATGGGGAGTTCATTGGGCTCAGGAGATGTTGCATTCTCCGGATCAATTTCATTCTCATCTCTTCCTCAATCAATGCACTCATTGGTCTCCTTGGAAATCTTAAGTGATTGAACAACAATTTCTTGTGGTTCAATCTCTCAAATCTTGATCAATAGCCAATTCCTTGGTCAATTGCTCATGAGAAGAGATGAAGTATGGTCAATGATTATACCACATGCATTTCCCAAATCAAGTGTTGAGAGGGTTATAGCCACATACCCATCCACACCCAATTTGGTCCAGCATGAGAAAACATTTCT
>NC_029780.3:96665323-96696613 GCF_000817695.3 Arachis duranensis
AAGGGGTTTAGTTGTTCATAGCTCTAGAAATCAAAATCAAAGATGGAGAATACATGATAAAGCTAGAAGTGCAGAGAAAGTAAATACAAAGAGTAGTTTTATTCCCTAACTCTCCGTCCATCCCCTAAACAATTCAAAGCTACTCATATATATACTACTCTTCTCAGCTTCTAGTTGGCTCTTCTAGTCTTGGGCCTTTGGATCTTGAGTTTGAAGCAGTTCCTTTCTTCATTTGGGCTTGGCTTTACTTGCAGAGAGAAAGTGTGAAGTGGGCAGAGACTTTAGCTCAAGACGTTAGAGGTGTTAACATTCAGTGAGAAAATGGGTTCGAAAATGTTAGTGTCATTCAACTTTTTCACTAACGTTTCTTACCCAAGTAAAGGCCACGTTAACTTCAACGTTAGTGGCACAAACGTTGCCTCTTTGTCCTTCGCACACGTTATTGGGACTCAACTTTCCCAATAACGTTGAGAGCCTCTCCCTTTCCTACGTTAGAGTCCACGTTAACTTAGTTAACGTGGCTCTTTTAACGTAGGTGTGCCAATCTTCGAGAACGTTAGTGACACTCAACATTGTCACTAACGTTCCAATATGCCCCTATTCTTGTTAGAGTCCACGTTAACTAGGTTAACGTGGCTTCTAACGTGGCTTTGCAAACCATTTCCAATGTTAGTGACAATGTTGAGTGTCACTAACGTTGGCTCATCTTTCACTCATTGCCGTTAGCTTCCACGTTAACTAGGTTAACGTAGAAGTTAACGTGGCTCTTGGGGTTTTGTGGTTGCTTCCAACGTTAGTGACAATGTTGGGTGTCACTAACGTTGTCGACCATTCTTGCCTCTCACGTTAGCTCCCACGTTAACCAAGTTAACGTGGAAGTTAACGTGGCACATTGCACCTTAGGCCAACGTTAGTGACAATGTTGAACATCACTAACGTTGGCTTCCTTCCCCTTATTGACGTTAGAGGCGACGTTAACCAAGTTAACATGGATTCTAACGTGGCCACTTATGATCATTGGCCAACGTTAGTGATAATGTTAAGTGTCACTAACGTTGGCTCAAAGTCCTTCCTTCACGTTAGAGCTCACGTTAACTTAGTTAACATGACTCTTAATGTGGGCAATGATGGCTTCGAGAGCGTTATTGGCAATCACTTTTCTCATTAACTTTGTAGGTTACCTCCCATTCCACGTTAGTGGCTATGTTAATTAGATTAACGTGACTGCTAAGTGGTTCCTCCTTTCTTCCTTTGGTCCTGAAATCAAGCAATAGAGTGCATCAAAGTTCTAGTCCAAGTCACGGGTAATGCAACATACCATTTGTCACTAAATTCATTCAAAATCCTCATGAAATCATGTAAAATGCACAATGTATGCTTGAATCAAGGTGTAAGTGAATATCTACCCAAAACTAGCTCATTTCCTAAGGAAATACATGAAACTACCCTAAAAACAGTAAAGAAAAGGTCAGTGAAACTGGCCAAGATGCCCTTGCATCAAGACACAGCAGAGCTCCTCACCCCCAACAATGGAGTTTAGAGACTCATGCAGTCAAAGACTACAAAGTTCAGATCTAAAAATGTCATGAGGTACAAAATAATTCTCTAAAAATTGTTTAAATACTAAACTAGTAACCTAGGTTTACAGAAAATGAGTAAACTAAGATAGATAGTGCAGAAATTCACTTCTGGGGCCCACTTGGTATGTGATGAGGCTGAAACTTGAGCTTTTCATGTGCCTGGGCTGTTTCTGGAGTTAAACAACAGGTTGTAACCTGTTTTGGGCGTTTAACTCCAACTGGTAACCTGTTTCTGGCGTTAAACGCCAGTTTACATCGTTTATCTTCGAGCAAAGTATGGACTATTATATATTGCTGGAAAGCCCTGGATGTCTACTTTCCAACCCAATTGAGAGCGCGTCAATTAGACTTCTGTAGTTAAAAACAATCCATTCCGAGTGCAGGGAGGTTAGAATCCAACAACATCAGCAGTCCTTTTTTAGCTTGAATCAGATTTTTCCTCAGCTCCCTCAATTTCAGCCGAAAAATTTCTGAAATCACAGAAAAATACACAAACTCATAGAAAAGTCCAGAAATATGAATTTTGCCTAAAAACTAATAAAAATATACTAAAAATTAACTAAAACTTACTAAAAACTACATGAAATTACCCCCCAAAAAGCGTATAAAATATCCGCTCATCAAGGACTTGGTCCAACCTTTGATCAAAGTTGATCCTTCTAGTGTAGGGGCGTGTGTTTTCTTGCATGATTGGCAAGTGGAACGCCAACCTTACATTTTTCGAACTGAAATCTAAGTATTTCCCTCGAACCATTATAAGCCAATTCTTTGGATTCGGGTTCATACTTTGATCATGGTTCCTAGTGATCCATGCATTGGCATAGAACTCTTGAACCATTAAGATTCTGACTTGTTGAATGGGGTTAGTAAGAACTTCCAAACCTCTTCTTCGGATCTCATGTCAGATCTCCGGATACTCATTTTTCTTGAGCATGAAAGGGACCTCAGGGATCACCTTCTTCTTGATCACAACTTCATAAAAGTGGTCTTGATGGACTTTTGAGATGAATCTCTCCATCTCCCATGACTCGGAGGTGGAAGCTTTTGCCTTCCCTTTCCTCTTTCTAGAGGTTTCTCCGGCCTTAGGTGCCATAAATGGTTATGGAAAAACAAAAAGCAATAATTTTACCACACCAAACTTAAAAGGTTTCCTCGTCCTAGAGCAAAAGAAGAAAGAAAGAAGGGGAAGAAGAAGAAAAATAGAGGAGAAGGAGGGAGAAGTGAATTCGGCCAAGATGGTGAAAAGGTGTATGTGTTGTGTGAATATGAAGGAGTAGTGAGGGGTTTATATTGGGGTGAAGGAAGGGTTAGGATTCGGTCATTAGGGTTGGGTTTGGGAAGGAAAAGTGTTTGAATTTGAAAGTGAGGTAGGTGGGGTTTTTGGGGAAGAGATATGGAGGTGATTGGTGAAGAGGTGATGGGGAAGAGTGAATGAGTTGATTGGTGAGGAGCATTTGGGGAAGAATGTTGTGGGAGGGTAGGCGGGGATCCTGTGGGGTCCATAGATCCTGAGGGGTCAAGGATGTATCATCCCTACTCCTATTAGGCGTGTAAACGCCCTTACAGTGCAATCCTGGCATTTAACGCCAGATTACTGCTTGTTTCTAGCATTAAACGCCAGCTTTTATTCCTTTCCTGGCGTTAAACACCATGCTGCAACCTGTTTCTGGCGTTTAACGCCAGCTTGTTGCTTCTTTCAGGCGTTTAATGCCAGTCTGGTGCTTGTTTCTGGCTTTTAACGCCCAGAATGGTGCCAGACTGGGCGTTAAATGCCCATTCTGCTACCCTTACTGGTGTTTAAACGCCAGTAAGTTTCTCCTCCATGGTGTGCTATTTTTAATGCTATTTTTTATTTCTCTTTAATTTTTGCAGTTATTTTTGTGACTTCACATGATCATCAACCTAAAAAAAATTTGAAATAACAGATAAATAAAAATTGGGTTGCCTCCCAATAAGCGCTTCTTTAATGTCAATAGCTTAACAGTGGGCTCTCATGGAGCCTCACAGATTTTTAGAGCATTGTTGGGACCTCCCAATACCAAACTTAGAGTTTGGATGTGAGGTTCAACACCAAACTTAGAGTTTGGTTGTGGCCTCCCAACACCAAACTTAGAGTTTGACTGTGGGGGCTTTATTTGACTCTGTATTGAGAGAAGCTTTTCATGCTTCCTCTCTATGGTTGTAGAGGGAGATCCTTGAGTTTTAAACACAAGGTAGTCCTCATTCAATTGAAGGACCAACTCTCCTCTGTCAACATCAATTACAGCTTTTGCTATGACTAGGAAGGGTCTTCCAAGGATGATGGATTCATCCTCATCCTTCCTAGTGTCTAGGATTATGAAATCAGTAGGGATGTAAAGGCCTTTGACCTTTACTAGCACGTCCTCTACCTGTCCATAAGCCTTTTTCATGGATTTGTTTGCCATCTCTAATGAGAATTTGGCAGCTTGTATCTCAAAGATTCCCAGTTTCTCCATTACAGAGAGTGGCATTAAGTTTATGCCTGACCCCAGGTCACACAGAGCCTTCTCAAAGGTCATGGTGCCTATGGTACAGGGAATTAGGAATTTACCAGGATCCTGTTTCTTTTGAGGTAAAGTGTGCTGAACCCAGGTATTTAGTTCATTAATGAGCAATGGATGTTCATCCTCCTAAGTCTCATTACCAAATAGCTTGGCATTTAGCTTCATGATTACTCCTAAATACTGGGCAACTTGCCCTAAAACAATGTCTCATCTTTTTCAGAAGATGAATAGTCATCAGAACTCATGAATGGTAAAAGGAGGTTCAATGGAATCTCTATGGTCTCTAGATGAGCCTCAAATTCCTTAGGTTCCTCAATTGGGAACTCCTTTTTGTCCAGAGGATGTCCCAAGAGGTCTTCCTTACTGGAATTCACATCCTCTTCCTCCTCTGTGCATTTGGCCACACGAAGTAAGGTTATGGACTTGCACTCTCTTTTTGGATTCTCTTTTGTATTGCTTGGGAGAGTACTAGGAGGAGTTTCAGTGACTTTTTTACTCAGCTGGCCCACTTGTGCCTCCAAATTTCTAATTGAGGACCTTGTTTTATTCATGAAACTTAAAGTGGCCTTAGATAGATCAGAGACTATGTTTGTTAAGCTAGAGGGGCTCTGCTCAGAATTCTCTCTCTGTTGCTGAGAGGATGATGGAAAAGGCTTGCTATTGCTAAACCTGTTTCTTCCACCATTATTAAAGACTTGTTGAGGCTTTTGTTGATCCTTCCATGAGAAATTTGGATGATTTCTCCATGAGGGATTATAGGTATTTCCATAGGCTTCACCCATGTAATTCACCTCTGACATTGCAGGGTTCTCAGGATCATAAGCTTCTTCTTCAGAAGATGCTTCTTTAATACTGTTGGATGCATTTTGCAAACCATTCAGACTCTGAGAAATCATGTTGACTTGCTGAGTCAATATTTTGTTCTGACCCAATATGGCATTTAGAGCATCAATTTCAAGAACTCCCTTCCTCTGAGGCGTCCCATTACTCATAGGATTCCTTTTAGAAGTGTACAAGAACTGGTTATTTGCAACCATGTCAATGAGTTCCTGAGCTTCTGCAGGCGTTTTCTTCAGGTGAATAGATCCACCTGTAGAATGGTCCAATGACATCTTAGACAATTCAGATGGACCATCATAGAATATATCCAGGATGGTCCATTCTGAGAGCATGTCAGAAGGACACTTTTTGGTCAGTTGCTTGTATCTTTCCCAAGTTTCATAGAGGGATTCACCATCTTTCTGTTTGAAGGTTTGAACATCCACTCTAAGCTTGCTCAGCTTTTGAGGAGGAAAGAACTTGGCTAAGAAATCCGTGACTAGCTTATCCCAAGAGTTCAGGCTATCTTTAGGTTGAGAGTCCAACCATATTCTAGCTCTGTCTCTTACAGCTAAATGGAAAAGCATAAGCCTGTAAACCTTGGGATCAACTCCATTGGTCTTAACAATATCACAGATTTGCAAGAATTCATTTTAGAACTGAAAAGGATCTTCTGATTGAAGTCCATGAAACTTACAATTCTGTTGCATCAAAGAAACTAATTAAGGCTTTAGCTCAAAATTATTTGCTCCAATGGCAGGGATTGAGATACTTCTTCCATGTAAGTTGGAATTTGATGCAGTAAAGTCACCAAGCATCTTCCTTGTATTGTTGTTAGGATCGGCCATGTCTCCTTCTTTTTCGAGATTCTCTGTAAGGTTTTCTCTGGATTGTTGTGCTTTAGCTTCTCTTAGCTTCTTCTTCAGCGTCCTTTCAGGTTCAGGATCTGCTTCAACAAGAATGTCCTTTTCTTTGCTCCTGCTCATATGAAAAAGAAGAGAACAGAAAAGAAGAGGAATCCTCTATGTCACAGTATATAGATTCCTTTATGTGAGTAGAAGAAGAAAAGAATGGAAGAAGAAAAATTCGAACACAGAGAGAGAAGAGAAGAGGGTTGGAATTATGAGTAGAAGAGAAGTGTTAGTAGATAAATAAATAAATGGAAGGAGATGAGAGAGAGAGAGAGAGAGAGAGAGAATTCGAATATTAAAAGAAGAGAGAGGATAAATATTTTTATTTTTATTTTATTTATGATGTTAGTTTCGAAAATTAGGAGAAGAAATAAAATAAAATTAAAATTTAAAACAATTAGTTAAATAAAAAGATTTTTAAAAAAGGGGAAGGTGGTTTTCGAAAATTAGAGAGATAAATTAGTTAGGTGGTTTTAAAAAAAGATAAGAATTTTAAAACAAAAAAAAGTCAATTAGTTAGTTGCAAAAGATTTGAAAATCAATTTTGAAAAGATAAGAAGTTAGAAAAGATTTTTTTGAAATCAAAATTTAAAAAAAAAAGATATGATTGAAAAAGATTTGATTGAAAAAGATATGATTTGAAAAAGATATGATTAAAAAGATATGATTGAAAAGATATGATTGAAATTTATTTTGAAAAAGATTTGAAAAAGGAATTAAAAAGATTTTATTTTTAAAATTAAAATTGATTACTTGACTAACAAGAAATTAAAAGATATGATTCTAGAATTTAAAGATTGAACCTTTCTTAACAAGAAAGTAACAAACTTCAAATTTTTGAATCAATCACATTAGTTGTTAGTAAAGTTTTTGAAATTCTGAAATGAAATTAAGAAAAAGATTTTGAAAATCAATTTTTACAATTTTCGAAAATATTAAGAAAAAAATGAAAAAGATTTGATTTTTGAAAAAGATTTGAAAAGATAAGATTTTTTTTTAAAATGAAATCTTGACTTGACTAACAAGAAACAACTTATTTTAAAAAAAAATTACTAAGTCAACCCAAAATTTCAAAATTTATGAGAGAAATAAGGAAAAGATATTTTTTATTTTTTATTTTTTGAATTTAATGAGGAAAGAGAAAAAAGAAAGATATCATTTTTGTGGTTTTCTCTTCTTTTTTTTTTAGTAAACAGCAAGATTGACACAAGACATGAAAAATTAATATCAAAACACATAATGCATGCAAGAACACTTTGAATGTCAAGATGAACACCAAGAACACTTTGAAGATCAAGATGAACATCAAGATTTATTTTTGAAAAATTTTCAAAAAAAGAAAAACATGCAAGACACCAAACTTAGAGATTTTTCATGTTTAGACACTATGAATGCAAAAATGCATATGAAAAACAACAAAAGACACAAAACAAGAAAATATGAAGATCAAACTAAGAAAATCCTCAAGAACAACTTGAAGATCATGAAGAACACATGCATGAATTTTTGAAAATTTTTTTGAAAAATTAAAAAGATGGCATTTACACCAAACTTAAAAATTGACACTAGACTCAAACAAGAAACACAAAATATTTTTTATTTTATGATTTAATAATTTTTTTTGGATTTTTCAAAAATTATTTTTTTTGAAAAACGAAAAAGAAGAAAAATTTTTGAAATATTTTTGAAAACTTTTTGAAAATAAAATAAAAAGAAAATTACCTAATCTGAGCAACAAGATGAACCGTCAGTTGTCCAAACTCGAACAATCCCCGGCAACGGCGCCAAAAACTTCGTGCACGAAATTGTGATCTCAATGGCACCAACAACTTGGTACGCACAATTATAATCTCAACTCTTTTTCACAACTTCGCACAACTAACCAACAAGTGCAATGGGTCGTCCAAGTAATAAACCTTACGTGAGTTAGGGTCGATCCCACGGAGATTGATCGCTTGAAGCAAGCTATGGTCACCTTGTAAATCTCAGTCAGGCGAGTTCAAATGGTTATAGATTTTTAATAATTAAAAGATAAATAAAACATAAAATAAAGATAGAGATACTTATGTAATTCATTGGTAGAAATTTCAGATAAGCGTATGGAGATGCGTTGTTCCTTCTGAATCTCTGCTTTCCTACTGCCTTCATCCAATCCTTCAGACTCCTTTCCATGGCAAGCTGTATGTTGGATGTCACCATTATCAATGGCTACTTCCCGTCCTCCCAATAAAAATGGTCCTCTACGGTTTCTGTACAGCTAATCAACTGTCGGATTGCTCGTCTCGGATGAAAAATACCATGCATAGATATCGTATGGCTAATCAGCTATTGGTTCTCGATCGTGTAGGAATAGGATTTACTATCCTTTTGCATCTGTCACCATGCCCTACAGTTGCGAGTTTGAAGCTCGTCACAGTCATCCCATCCCAGATCCTACTCGAAATACCACATACAAGGTTTATACTTTCCGGGTCTCAAGAATGGTGCCAATGGGTTCTAGCCTATACCACGAAGACTCTAATCTCGGATTCAGATGCCCCATTGTCAGAGGGGAGTCGATGTGAATCGTTGATTAGAAATCCAAGAGATATACATTCAAGCTTGTCTTCATGTAGAACGGAAGTGGTTGTCAATCACGCGTTCATAAGTTAGAATGGTGATGAGTGTCACATAATCATCACATTCATCATGTTCTTGTGTGAGAATGAATATCTTATAATAAGAATAAGCATGAATTGAATAAAAAACAGTAGTACTTTGCATTAATACTCGAGGAATAGCAGAGCTCCACACCTTAATCTATGGTGTGTAGAAACTCCACCGTTGAAAATACATAAGTGAAAATAAGGTAGGCATGGCCATGAGGCCAGCCCCCAATGTCTAAGGACTAACAATGATCAAAGATGTTCCAAAAGCTCGTCCAAAGATTCTAATACAATAGTAAAAAGTTCTATTTATACTAAACTAGTTACTAGGGTTACAGAAATAAGTAAATGATGCAGAAATCCACTTCCGGGCACACTTGGTGTGTGCTTGGGCTGATCATTGAAGCTTTCATGTGTAGAGGTCTTCCTTGGAGTTAAACACCAGTTTGTAACCTATTTTTGGTGTTTGACTCTGGCGTTTAACGCCAGAATAGGGCAGAAAGCTGGCGTTGAACGCCAGTTTGTGCCGTCTAAACTTGGGCAAAGTATGGACTATTATATATTGCTGGAAAGCCCTGGATGTCTACTTTCCAACGCAGTTGAGAGCGCACCATTTTGGACTTCTGTAGCTCCAAAAACTCCATTTCGAGTGCAGGGAGGTCAGAATCCAACAGCATCAGCAGTCCTTCTTCGGCCTATGAATCAGATTTTTGCTCATGTCCCTCAATTTCAGCCAAAAAATACCTAAAATCACAGAAAAGCACACAAACTCATAGTAAAGTCCAGAAATGTGAATTTTGCTTAAAATCTAATAAAAATATACTAAAAAGTGAATAAAACATACTAAAAACTATATAAAAACAATGTCAAAAAGCGTATAAATTATCTGCTCATCACCCACCAACCCTCACCCACTTCAAATTCAAAATTTCCCACCCAATTCCCACCCATTCATTCAAACCCTACTGCTAACCCACCCCTATAAATACCCATTCTTCCAACCCTTCATACACACACTCCAAACACTAAAGCCCTCACTTGGCCGAACCACTATCCCCCTCCATCTCATCTATTCTCTTATTCTTCTACTCTTTTCTTTCTTATTTTGCTCGAGGATGAGCAAAGCTTTTAAGTTTGGTGTTGGAAAAGCCTTGAGTTTTGCTTTCCATTCACATTTATGGAACCCAAAGTTGGAGAATTCTCTAGAAAGAGGAAAGGAAAAGCAGTTGCTTCCAGCTCCGAATCTTGGAAGATGGAGAGATTCATCACCAAAGCTCATCAAGACCACTTCTATGAAGTAGTGGCAAAGAAAAGGGTAATTCCTGAAGTCTCCTTTAGTCTCAAAAAGAATGAGTACCCAGAGATCCGATGAGAAATCCGGAGGAGAGGTTGGGAAGTCATAACCAATCCTATTCCGGAAGTTGGAATCTTGATGGTGCAAGAGTTCTATGCTAATGCATGGGTCACTAAAAACCATGACACTAGTGTGAACCCACATCCCAATAATTGGAGCACTATGGTCCGAGGGCGATCCTTGGATTTCAGCCCAGAAAGTGTAAGATTGGCACTCCATTTTCCAATAATGCAAGGAGACCCACATCCTTACACTAGGAGAGTCAATTTTGATCATAGGCTAGACTAAGTCATTTCAGACATTCGTGTGAAAGGAGCTCAGAGGAAGAGGGATGCTCAAGGCAAGTCTATCCAACTGAGAAGGCTTGACCTCAAGCCCGTAGCTAGAGGATGGTTGGAATTCATCCAACGCTCCATCATCCACACTAGCAATCGGTCTGAAGTGACCATAGACAGAGCCATCATAATTCATTGCATCATGATTGAAAGTGAGGTGGAGGTACATAAGGCAATACCTTAAGAGTTATACAAGAAAGCTGAAAAGCCTTCCACCTAGCAAGGTTGGCAATCTCCCGCCTTATCTGTCATCTATGCAATTCAGCTAGGATTGTCATAGAAAGAGACATCCCCATTAAGGAGGACAAGCCCATCACTAAAAGAAAGATGGAGCAAATCAGAGAGCCTACACATGCACCTCAACAAGAGCATGTCGAGCAACCTCAACAAGAAATCCCTGGGATGCCTCAAGGGATGCATTTTCCTCTCCAAGGCTATTGGGACTAATTGTATACTTCTCAAGGAGAATTAAGCACTGACATGGATCAGTTGAGGATGGGACATCAAGAGCATTCCACCATCCTCCATGAAATAAGAGAAGATCAAAGGGCCATGAGAGAAGATCAAAGAGCCATGAGGGAAGAACAACAAAGGCAGGGGCGTGACATAGAAAAAATCAAGCACTCCATTGGATCCTCTAGAAGGAGTAGTAGCCGCCATCACTAAGGTGGATTTGTTCCCTTAATCCCCTGTTGCTTATGTTATTTTTCTGTTTTCCTTGTATTTTATTTTATTGTCTGTTTTCTAGTGCATGATCATCTTTACTTTATGTCTTAAAGCTATAAAATATTCCCTACATCTTTCACCTTGCTTAAAAGAAATTTTTAATTGAAAAAGGAAAATGAGATACTTGAATTTCGAGTTATATCATAAGAATAGTTTAGAAGGCAAGAGCAAAAAGCCAATATCTCTTTTAACCAAAAGGAAAGAGCAAGGATCCAAGGCTTTGAGCATCAATGGTTAGGAGGGCCTAAAAGAAACAAAATCTTAGCCTAAATAGTTCAAATAAGCTGCTTCCCTAGCTATATGCTTGTGGTGTGAAGGTGTCAAGTGAAAAACTTGAGACTGAGCAGTTAAAGTCGTTATCCAAAGCAAAGAGTGGGCTTAATAACTTTGGACACCACTGGCTGAGGATTCTAGCAAAGCTGAATCACAATCTGAAAGGGTTCAACAAGTTAAGTATCTGTGGCGTTTATGTATCCGGTGGTAATACTGGAAAACAAAGCGCTTAGGGTCACGGCCAAGACTCTAAATAAGCTATGTTCAAGAATAAAAAAGAACTGAACTAGGAGAATCAATTGTATCATCTGGATTCTGACTTCTTAAAGATGCCAATCATTCTGAGCTTGAATGGAAAGTGAGGTGCTGATGCGTGAGCATCTTTCCTATTTTTTCCTAGTGAATTTGCACAGATTTTGTTGAGTTTAATCAAGGATTAATTATATTTTAGCCACTATGGATGCTATTTTGAGTTTTGTGCAATACTGTTTATTTTAGATAGCATTCGGCTGGATTTGATGAAGTTTTTGTAGCACAAGAATCAAAGGAGATGGCTTGGAGGAACGACACGCGTGCGCGTGATTTGGAGGTATCCATGGCGACGCGTGTGCGTGACTGATGCGTACGCGTGATTTGAAGATTTGCTCAGCGATGCGTCCGCGTGACCGACGCGTCCGCGTGACTTGTGAAGAAGATCAGCGACGCATCCGCGTGACTGACGCGTACGCGTGACATGCGCCACGTGCAGAAAAATACTGGGTGCGATTTCTGGGCTGTTTTGACCCAATTTCCAGCCGAGAAAACACAAACTATAAGCTACAGAATGGACAAATCAAGTGGTCCCCACCCATCAGCTAAAGAATTTTTAATTAATTCGAATTTAAATTCAAATCTTATTTTTAGGAAAAGATATTATTTTTAATTTTATATAATTAGATTTTAAATTTATTAGGAACTCTGTACATTTTTTATCTAAATCCTTATTTTCTATCTCAATCATGAGCAACTAATCCTCCATTGTTAAGGTTAGGAGCTCTGTCTATTTGTATCGATTGATTAGTTTGATCTTTGTAATTTAATCCATGTTTTGATTTATATTTCAATAATTGTTTTCGTTCTTTATTTTATGAATTTGGGTAGAACGGAAGTATGACCCATGTTCTAATTGAGTTCTTGTAAAACTTGGAAAAGCTCTTTACTTGAACAACAACTTGAAAACATATTATCCTAAATTTCTAATTGTTTGTATTTAACGAGATACGTGACATATAATCCCATTGTTTTTGGATAATTAGGATTCTTGTGGCATATAAACTAGAAATTGGTCATCACCCTCTAATTGGAATTAATTAACCAAGGAATTGGCAGTTAATGAATTTTAGAGGATACTAGGAAGGTCTAAGGAATTAGGGTCTACTCACATATAGTTTGCCATGAATTAAATCATGCATGATTAAAATAGTTAGTAAGAAAAATCAATTCGGAAAAGTAGATAACTCTGAAGCCTTAACTATTTTCTCCATATTTTATTCCGAATTCATCGCTGCTTGCTTTCTGAAATTCTTAATTTACTATTTAATGCTCTTTGGATACCAAAACACTCTTTTCTGTTTGTCTAACTAAGCCAATCACTTAACCATTGTTGCTTAGTCCATCAATCCTCGTGGGATCGACCCTTACTCACGTAAGGTATTACTTGGTACGACCCGGTGCACTTGCCAGTTAATCTGTGAGATTATAAATTCCGCATCAAGTTTTTGGCGCCGTTGCCGGGGATTGATAGTGATTAACAACTATCAGTTGTTTGATTGCTTAGATTAGGCATTTTAATTTTCATTTTATTTAAATTTTATTTTATTATTTTCGAAAAAAATATTTTGAATAAATAAATAGCACTAATATTTTTCTTAATTTATGAAATTAAGTTTGGTGTTACCTAGTTATTTTTATTTTAACTTTTTCTATTTTTTTATTTAGTATTTTTTTTTTTACACAAGTTACCTCATTGGGAATTCTCTGCACTCTGATGTAGAGATTCCCATTCTTTCTTATTTTCTGGTTGTTTATGTGCAGGAACAGAGACAAAGAACATCTCTTAGACTTTGATCCTGAACCTGAAAGGACTTTCAGGCGGTGTTTACAACAAGCAAGACTTTACAAGGCTGCAGAATCCACTATGGATCCGAATAATACTGATAATGCCAATGTGGCAAACCCGAATGGGAATGAACAACAAAGGAGAGTACTTGGTTCTTTCTCTGTTCCTACAGCAGATCTGTATGGCAAGAGCATTGTGGTGCCTCCTATAGCTACGAACAACTTTGAGTTGAAGCCACAATTAGTCACCCTGGTACAACAAAACTGCCAGTATCACGGTCTTCTCCACGAAGACCCAAATCAATTTATTTCTAGTTTTCTGCAAATTTGTGATACTGTGAAGACAAATGGAGTAAACCCAGATGTGTATAAACTCATGCTCTTCCTATTTGCTCTGAGGGATGGAGCAAAGCTATGGCTAGATTCTCAACCCAAGGAGAGTTTGGATACTTGGAACAAGGTGGTTATTGAGTTTCTCACTAATTTTTTCCCACCAAAGAAGCTGACTAAGCTTAGGGTGGAGGTTCAGACCTTCAGACAGAAGGATGGTGAAACTCTGTATGAAGCTTGGAAGAGATACAAGCTACTGACTAGGCAATGCCCTCCAGACATGTTCTCCAAATGGACACAACTAGACATCTTTTATGAAGGCTTGGGTGAAATGTCCAAGATGTGCTTAGATAATTCTGCAGGAGGTTCACTGCACAAGAAGAAGACACCAAAGGAGACTATTAAGCTGATTGAATTGGTTGCAAGAAACCAATATTTATACTCATCTAACAGGAATCTTGTGAACTATGAAACCCCTCAGAAGAGAGGCGTGTTGGAAGTAGAAGCTGTTAATGCTCTTCTTACTCAGAACAAGCTGATGTCTCAACAAATAAATCTACTTACTCAACAGATGGGTGGCATGCAAGTCTTAGCTATCAACACCCAAAATTCACCACAGAAAGTCTCGTATGACATGGCAGGTAACTTTATGCAAAATGATAATTATGATTATGCTCAACCTTCTTTTGAACAGGTGAATTACATGGGGAGTGGTCCTAGGAATCCCAATAATGATCCATATTATAAGACATACAACCAGGGATGGAGAAATCACCCAAATTTTGGATGGAGGGACCACCTCAGAGACCTCAGAACTTCAATAATAGTTCTCAAGGCGGTGTCCAGCAGAACAATGATTTGGAAGCAATATTGACAGGTTTTAGACAGGAAACCAAAGCGTCCATCAAGATCCTGGAGATTCAAATGGGTCAAATAGCCACCAGAGTTAATGAAATTGATCAGAGGACCACTAATAGCCTTCCTGGTAACACAATTCCAAATCCAAGAGAGGAATGCAAGGCTATCACCTTGATAAGTGAACAAGTGGCAAGTACGGAAGTACAAGTTATGTAGAAAACCAGAGCCTCCATTAGAAATTTAGAGGTGCTAGTGGGCCAACTGAGCAAGCAAATACTTGAGAGGTCTGCAAGTACATTTCAAGGTGATACAGTGGTGAACCCAGGAGAAGATTGCAAGGTTATTCAATTGAGAAGTGGTAAAGTAGCTGGCTCTGAGACCAAGGTCAATGAAGAGTTAGTTGAAAAAGAAGCTCCTGAGGAGAAGAAGGAAGAAGTAGAGCACGCCCCTCCAAAGCGTGCGGACAACCCATTTCCAGACTCTCTAGACACGTATCTTACATTGCCAAAGGCTCCTGAATACAAGCCCAAGATGTCATATCCTCAGAGACTTCAAAAGGAGACCAAGGACAAGCAATTTTCAAAGTTCTTGGAAATCTTCAGAAAGTTACAAATCAATATTCCTTTTGCTGAGGTTTCGGAGCAAATGCCTATCTATGTCAAGTTCATAAAGGAGCTGTTGTCAAAGAAAAAGTGTTTAAAAGGCGATGAGACAGTAGTCCTGACTAAGAAATGTAGTGCTGTAATTTAGAATAACTTGCCAAGGAAGATGCCAGATCCAGAGAGCTTTCAAATTCTATGCACCATTGGGAGCACAACCTTTGAGAAAGCCCTATGTGATCTGGGGGCAAGCATAAATCTAATGCCCTTATCTGTGATGAAGAAACTGCAAATCCAAGAGGCACAACCCACAAAGATAGCATTACAGATGACAGACAAATCTATGAAGCCTGCATACGGATTAGTGGAGAATATCTTGGTCAAAGTGGGTAAGTTCTTCCTCCCATTAGACTTTGTGATTCTTGACGTGGGGGAGGATGAGAATGCCTCTATAATTCTAGGAAGACCATTCCTAGCCACGGGAAGAGCTCTGATTGATGTAAAAGTGGGTGAATTAGTGCTTAGAGTGCATAATGAGCAACTGGTCTTTCATGTCTTCAAAGATGTACAGTTAACAGGTGAAGAAGAGAGGTGTATGCAGACTGAGCTTATTGCTCCAACCCTTCAAAAACACCTTGATGATACACAGCAGAATCTGCAGCTCAAACCTCCCTTGGCAACAATCAATAAAATTCCTCCTGACATCAAACCTAAATTTGGTGTTGGGAATGCATCATCTACCAAGGAGGAGGTTCCCAAAAAGAAGAAAGTACCCAGAGGATGGAGAAACAAAAAGATCCCCACTAAAGGTTTCTCCCAAGGAATGAAGGTGGTGTTGACCAGCAATCTAGCATGGGTTTATACAATAATCAGAATTCTTTCTCTAGAGCATATTGAGCTATGTTATGGAGACACAGGAAAGAAGTTCAAAGTAAGGGGTGAAGAGCTGAGCCCCTATGATCCTCCTCCTTAGAGGAGCTAACCGTCAAGCTAGTGACGATAAAGAAGCGCTTCTCGGGAGGCAACCCGATAATTTCGTATCCTTAGCTATTTTTATTTATCGTAGTAGTAGTTTTCTTATTGATTTTATTTTTTGAGTTCTTACTAATTTTCTGATCATGCAGCTATATTATTCCAGGAACCGAACACCTCAAGTAAAAAAAAAAAGAGAGCACACGACGGGCAAGCGTTACTGACGCGAATGCATCAATCATGTGTGCGTGAAAAACAAAATTGACAAAGAGTTACACGGGAGTGACGCTGGACCCATGCTTGGCACACAAACATGACCGCACGTACGCGTACTCCACGCGCGCGCGTCGTTTGTAATAATTGCCATCCACGCGTCCGCGTCATTGACGCGTACGCGTGACCTACAAAATCGACGTAAAGGAGAGCATCTTTCCTATCTTTTCCTAGTGAATTTGCACAAATTTTGTTGAGTTTAATCAAGAATTAATTATATTTTAGCCACTATGGATGCTATTTTGAAATTTGTGCAATACTTTTATTTTAGGTAGCATTCGGCTGGATTTGATGAAGTTTTTGTAGCACAAGAATCAAAGGAGATGGCTGCGAGGAGTGACGCGCACGCGTGCCTGATGCGTGCGCGTGATTTGGAGGTATCTATGGCGACGCGTGCACGTGACTAACGTGTACGCGTGATTTGAAGATTTGCTGAGCGATGTGACCGCGTGACCAACGCGTCCGCGTGACTTGCGAAGAAGACTAGCGACGCGTCCGCATGACTGACGCGTACGCGTGACATGCGCCACGTGCAGAAAAACGCAAAAAAATGCTGGGGCAATTTCTGGGCTGTTTTGACCCAGTTTCCAGCCCAGAAAACACATATTAGAAGCTGCAGAATGGACAAATCAAGTGGTCCCCACCCATTAGCTGAAGACTTGTTAATTAATTCGAATTTAAATTCAAATCTTATTTTTAGAAAAATATATTATTTTTAATTTTAGATAATTAGATTTTAAATTTATTAGGATTAGTTATAAATAGGAATTTAGATGCCATCAGATGGGAACCCTGTAAATTTTTTATCTGAATCCTTATTTTCCCTCTCAATCATGAGCAACTAATCCTCCATTGTTAAGGTTAGGAGCTTTGTCTATTTGTATGGATTGATTCATTTGATCTTTCTAATTTAATTCATGTTTTGATTTATATTTCAATAATTGTTTTCGTTCTTTATTTTATGAATTTGGGTGGAACGAAAGTATGACCCATGTTCTAATTGAGTTCTATTAAAACTTAGAAAAGCTCTTTACTTGAACAACAGCTTGAAAACATGTTATCTTGAATTTCTAATTGTTTGTACTTAACGGGATACGTGACATATAATCCCATTATTTTTGGATAATTAGGATTCTTGTGGCATATAAACTAGAAATTGATCATCACCCTCTAATTGGAATTAATTGACCAAGGAATTGGCAGTTAATGAATTTTAGAGGAGAATAGGAAGGTCTAAGGAATTAGGGTCTAGTCACATATAGTTTTCCATGAATTAAATCTTGCATGATTAAAATAGTTAGTAAGAAAAATCAATCCGGAAAAATAGATAACTCTGAAGCGTTAACTATTTTCTCCATATTTTATTCCCAACTCATCGTTGCTTGGTTTCTGAAATTCTTAATTTACTGTTTATTGCTCTTTGGATACCAAAACACTCTTTTCTGTTTGTCTAATTAAGCCAATCACTTAACCATTGTTGCTTAGTCCATCAATTCTCATGGGATCGACCCTTACTCACGTAAGGTATTACTTGGTACGACCCGGTGCACTTGCCGGTTAATCTGTGGGACTATAAATTCCGCATCAGGTGCCAAAACTATTTAGAAGCAAAAAGCTACTAGCCCATTTATCTAATTGAAACTGAGTTTAATTGAAAACTCTGAGATTTATTATATCCTTTTATTTCTTTCTATTCTACATTGTTTTCGGTTGCTTGGGAACAAGCAATAATTTAAGTTTGGTGTTCTGATGAGCGGATATTTTATACGCTTTTTGGCATCATTTTCATATAGTTTTCATTATGTTTTTCTTAAGTTTTATTATATTTTCATAGGGTTTAGTGAAAAATTCATATTTTTATTTTACTTTGAATTTGTGTGTTTTATGGTTATTTCAGGTATTTTCTGGCTGAAATTGAGGAGTTTGAGCAAAAAGTCTAATTCAAAGACAGATAACAGAATGCAGATGCTGTTAGGATCTGACCTTCGTGCACTCAAAGGTACTTTTCTGGAGCTACAAAAGTTCAAATGTGGCACTCTCAACAGCTTTGGAAAGATAACATCTAGAGCTTTCCAGAAATATATAATAATTTATACTTTCCTTTGGAAATGAAGGCCTAAAACTGGCATTCAACGCCAGCCACCAGCCCCAATCCTGGCGTCCAACGCCCAAAGGGGAGTAGTGGTGTCCAATGCCAAAACAGATGTTCAAGGTTGGCATTCAATGCTCAAAAGGATCCTAGGATGTGGAGACACCCTTAGCTCAGCCCAAACACTCACCAAGTGCGCCTAGGAAGTGGATTTTCACACTACAAGACTAGTTTATCTTATTTCTATAATTCTTAGTTAGCAGATTAGTATATATAGGAGGAGATCATCCTTATTTAGGATCTTCTACCTCAACTCTTGCCCAATCTACACGTTTTTCATTGTTTCCTTATACAGTATGTGTCACTAACCTCCTAAGGTTAAGGTTAGGAGCTTTGCTGATTCTTATGAATTAATAATATCACTATTATACTTCAATCTACGCTTGATTCTATTCTAAGATGTATCTTCGTTCTTCAACTTTATGAATCGGATGTCCCGTGACAATCATCCTCATTCTACATGGGTTCTTTTGAGTCCTTGACAAGACAGTACAGAACCATAAGCTTGATTATACATCTCTTAGATGGCTAATCCACAGCTTCGTTGTGGACTTCTTGAGACATCAGTTCAGCTGAGGTACGGGGCAATTAGGGCCTTTTTATGGTATAGGCTAAAACCAAAGAAGCAACATTCTCTGATCTAGAAGATCCAACTTTGTCTGTGGCATTTTGAGTAGGATCACCAAGGGAATGGACTACTAGAGCTTCACCTCCGTTCATATTGGATGACTGTTGACCCAGCATTTGATCTAAAGCAGAGGAGATTAATGACCGCTGACCCAGCGTTAATCATATACAGCCTGCCATGGAATGAATCAATTAGAAGTTGGAGTAGATGGTGAGAAAAGTTGATCCAGAAGGAAGAAGCATCTCCGAAGCCTCAATCATTCTCATACCATTAATTTCACACATATCTAGGAACGTTTTATTTATTTATCTGTTTTATGCATTTTTTGTGACTACTATATTTTCTATCCGCCTGACTAAGATCTGCAAGGTATCCATTGCTTGCTCAAACAAACAATCTCTATGGGATCGACCCTCACTCACCTAAGGTATTACTTGAAGAACCCGATATACTTGCTGGTCTATCTATGTAAAACATGCAGAGTCAGTTTCGTGCACCATTTATCAATCACCTCAAACTCATATTGGGCACTCTGAAGAAGCACCGGATGCGCCTCAACCTGACAAAATGCGCATTTAGAATTGAGGCTGGAAAATTCTTAGGCCTCATGATCACGCAACGGGGAGTGAAAGCAAACCCGAAAAAAAGCAGGGTCGTCCTCGAGATGAATAGCACTGCAAATATCAAGGATGTCCAAAGGCTAACTACTAGACGACTAGACACCCTTTCGTGTTTCCTTGGAGCCTTAGCTCAGAAGGCTATCCCCTTCTTCAAGCTCAGGAAAAAGGGCATAAGTTTCTAATGAAAACCTGAATGCAAAGAGGCCTACCAACACTTTAAAAAAGTTAGCGGAACCTCCCATTCTCTCAAAACGCAAGGTGGGAGAAACATTGTACCTTTACTTATCCATAACATAGGAAGCGCTAGCAGTGGCGCTAATCTGGGAAGACAAACAAAAAATGCAAGGTCCCATATGTTTCATAAGAAAAGTTTTTTTAGAACACTGAGACGCTTTACTCCAAGCTAGAAAAACGTGCCTACGTAATACTCACAGTATCCCGACAGCTTTGGCAGTGCTTCCAAAGCCATCCTATCATGGTCCGAACAGGCAAAGCCGTCAAACAAATACTTCAGAAGCCAAACATGGCAACGCGAATGCTCTCTTGGTCGGTTGAGCTATCCCAGCATGAAGTACGGTTTGAGCCCAGAAATGTGATGGAGGCTCAAGCCATGATGAACATCATCGTTGAGATGACCCCGGGAAGCGATACTACCGAACTGTGAAAACTTCACGTTGACGGCTTGTCGAATAACAGCTCCGATGGAGCGAAAATATTACTAGAAAATGATAAAGGAATTACTATCGAACAGTCAATTTGATACGAATTTCCAATCTCGAACAACCAAGCAGAATACGAAGCCCTCATGGTCGGATTAGCGTTGGCCAAAGAAGTCAATGCAAAAACACTGGAGGTGTGCAGCGACTCCCAGATAGTCAGCTCTCAAATAAATGGGGACTACCAAACACAGGACCCCCTGCTACAACAATACCTCTCCGGGGTCAAGGATATGATCGCCGAGTTCAATAGAGTGTCGATCCAACACATTCCTAGAGAAAGGAATGCAAGAGTCGACTTGCACTCAAAGCTAGCGAACACTAAGTCGATCTCGGGAAACTGTTTAGCAATTGATGAAGTCATCAAAGCATCCTCTGTTGCGACCACTTCCTCCACAAACCTGCCTTGGTTGAATCAGTACTCTTGGACCTTCCCAATCTGCAAGTTCCTTACCTTCGAGGAAGTACCCGAGGACCTGAAGAAAGTAAAGCGTGTGAAACGAGAAGCCATAAAATACACCATAGTAGCAGGATAGCTGCACAAAAGAGAATTGTCTCAACCCTTCCTCAAGTGTATAAAACTTGGCGAGACGGACTATATACTTCATGAAATCTATGAAAGATGTTATGAACACTATATCGGAGACAAAACCATAGCCCATAAAGCTATCTAGGTCGGATGCTTCTGGCTAATCATCATCAGAGATGCCATTCAATTAGTCAAAAGCTACAAACAATGCCAAATGCACGCGGACCTCTATCAAGTAGCCCCACACCAACTCAACACAATCCCTTTCAAAACCTAGGGAATTGACCTAGTAGGTCCCTTCCCCATGGCTCCCGAGGCAACTCAAGTTCCTTACCGTTTCTATTGATTACTATACCAAGTGGATCGAAGTTGAAGTGTTGGCCACAATCACAACCACCCAATGGCGAAAATTCTTCTAGAGAAATGTGTATATGCCAAACATATGGCTTACAAAGTGAAACAAATTGTTCCACAATACCATAAAATAAAACTACTCTAAATCAATAATCTCTCCATCACGAATAGTCTGGAAGACCCAAACATGGACGCATCAAACTCGGGGGCTAGCACCTAGACCTAAGCTTTCAAGGCCTCCCCGGTCGCAGAAATCGCATCCTTAGCATCAGCAAGCAAACCTTCCTTATCCCTCTTCAGCTGAGCGATCTCGGTCCTCAAAGACTCTACCTTGGCAGGGGTGATGTCTCTGGGTAGGAAGAAGATTGAAATATTTCTCCTTAAAACTATGAAAGGAATCTTCGAACAGCCCAAAGATCCGGTAGTTTGACTGAGCACGAAATGACACATAACCTTTCTTGTGCCTCCCTTCCTTGATCGGGATAGTGTGTAAGAAAAAATACAAGAAGACCTCCATCTGAGCAGGAAGCTCCAAATATTCGCAAACCAACTCAAAAGTTAGGATGGCCGCCCAACTATTCAGGTGCAGTTGAGACAGCGCCACCGAACACTGATTCAGGAGGGCCTGGGCAAATGTAGAAAAGGGGAGCCACACTCCCAACTTTGTAAACATAGGCTCGTAAACCCACATCTAATCGTTAACTCGAGGGGAATTAGGGTTGATATAGCAAACCTTTTCGTTCTCCCCTGAGAGTGCCAACTCATACTGACAATCCTTATCGCCTCCTTTACACACTATACCCTCATTACAAAGTTTTTGAAGAACCTCCTCCATAAGACGAGAGAGTGACCCAGCACATCGAAGGTTACCCAATAATAGTCATTAGGAATGCCTCTTGTCGAGTAGACAGGCAACATAGCACCCTTGGGCCTCCGCCGGACCATACCTATAACCAAAGAGGCACCACCGTCAGCCCACTGCACAGAAAAAGAAGAATACAAAATCCTACACTAAATCTACATGAACTTAAGCTATACCAAAATAGTGGCACTCCCTAATTTCTACTACTACTATGAAGTGGGAAAAAAAGGAGGAACTAGAAGTAAAACAATGTACAAAATAGTAGGATAAAAATAAAAACACCAACATGTTCTCAAAAGCTGAATGGAAGCAACGAAGTAGCAGCTGACACAAGAAATGCAATGCTAAAAACCCTCGAGAAGCCTAAAAAATAGGCCAAAGCATAGCACCAAAATCAACAGAAAGCGTTCGACAGGGAAAGGTAAAAAATAATAAAGAGAAATGCAAAGAAAAGGTAGTTACAGTAAGGGAAAAAATAAAACCCCCAAACTTTTCAAATGGAAATACAAAGGTAAGAGGGGCTGGTGCACGAATCCCCACACTCTGTACAACTGTACCAGCAAATACACTGGGTCATCCAAGTAATACTTGAGCAAGTCAGGGTCAATACAATGAGGATTGTGGTTTAAAGCAAGCTATGGTTATGTTACAGGTCTTAGTCAGGCGGATAGAGGAGGCTATTCTTAATTTGTATTTATGAGATCTAAACTAGATTGACATATAAAAAGAAAAGGGTGTAAAATACTTTGTGAATTGAATTATACTCAGGGATAAGGAATTGGTTAAGGATTAGAGTTGCTTTGTCCTTCTGAATTTACTCTGGTATTACTATCTTCTTCAAAAGTGAATGACTTCTTCTATGGCTGGCTGTATGTGATCAACGACGTTTACCCGCGGTCATTAATCTCCTCTGCTTCAGATAAAACGCCGTATGGCTGTGGTCAACCAATCTGAACGAGGGTGAAGCTCTAGTAATTTATTCTCTTTGGTGATCCTACTCAAAATGCCACAGACAAGGTCGAATCTTCCAGATCAGAGGATACTACTTCTTTAGGTTCTAGCCTTTACCACAGAGACCCTAATCTCCCCAAAAATTAGCTTAACTGGTTTCTCGAGAAGTCCCCAACGAAGTCGTGGATTAGCCATCTGAGAGATGTATAAGCATAGCTGTTGGTTCTCACTTTTCAGCCACGTATTCACACAAACCCAAGTAGAGATGGGTGTTTGTCAGGCACACGGTCCTAGTATGATAAACAAAGCTGATTGTCACTGGTCATCCTATTCACCATGTTGAAGAATAAATATACATCTTAGAATTGATCAAACACAGATTGAAGGAAAACAATAATACTTTTATTAATTCATAGGACTCAGCAGGGCTCCTCCCCTCAACTTAGGAGGTCTAGAAACTCATACTGAAAGGAAAATACAATGTAAAACTCGAAATATGGTGTAAAGTATGCATACCCCTTGAGAGATGTAAAATAAGTCTTAAATACTAAACAGATGACTAGTAAGGGTAAAATAGTTTATTTAGTGCTAAAATCCACTTCTGGGCCCACTTGGTGAGTGTTTGGGCATTTGGACGCTAGTAATTCACCTCCTCCATGGTAGGTTGGTCAGAATTATAAGCATCTACATCAGGAGATACTTCTTGGGTACTCCCAGCTGCAGTTTGCATCCCAGTCAGATACTGAGAGATCATGTTGACCTATTGGGTCAAGATCTTATTCTGAGCCAGTATGGTATTCAGAGTATCAACTTCAAGAACTCCTTTCTTCTGAGAGGTCCCATGGTTTACAGGGTTTCTTTCAGAAGTGTACATGAATTGGTTATTTGCAACCATCTCAATGAATTCTCTTGCCTCTGCAGGTGTTTTCTTCAAGTGGAGTGATCCACCTGCAGAGCTATCCAATGATATCTCAGAAAGATCATCATAGAACACGCCTATGTAGACCATTTTGAAAGCATGTTAGGAGGACATCTCCTGATCAATTTCTTGTATCTTTCCCAAGCTTCATAGAGGGATTCATCTTCTCTTTGTCTGAAGGTTTGAACTTCCACTTTGATTTTGCTCATCTTTTGAAGGGGAAAGAATTTAGCTAGAAAAGCATTAACCAGCTTTTCCCAAGAGTCAATACTCTCTCTTGGCTGGGAATTCAACCATAACTTAGCTCTGTCTCTTACAGCAAAAGGAAAGAGCATAAGCTTATAGACTTCAGGATTTACTCCATTGATCTTAACAATATCACAGATATGCAAGAATTCAGCTAAGAACTGATGTGGATCATCCATTGGAAGTCCATGGAACTTGCAGTTCTGTTGCAGATGAGAGATTAACTGAGGCTTAAGCTCAAAATTATTAGCTCCAATGGTAAGTACAAAGATACTTCTGCCATAAAAGTCAGAGGTAGGCATGGTGAAGTCACCAAGAACCTTTCTTGCTTCCTCTTGAGGCTTGACCATGTCTTTTCTTTCTTGTTCAAAGCTTTCTGAAAGGTTTCTTCCGGAATGTTGTGCTTTAGCTTGTTATAAGCTCATCCTTAAAGTCCTCTCAAGTTCAAGATTAAGATTAAATAGAGGTTCTTTATTTCTATTCCTGGTCATAAATAAGAAAAGAAAAAAAGAAAGAAAGGAAGCTTCTATGTCTGATTTGAGTATAGAAGGCTCCTAGTGAGATGTGAAGAAAGAAGAAGATAGAAAAGTGAAGATAGAAGACGAGAGAGGAGAAGAGTTCGAATACATAGAAGTAAATAGGAGAAGAATTAAAAATAGAAAAGATAAACAAGAATTACAATATTTTTGTTTTTATTTTATTTATTAATTAATTTTAAAAATTAAGTTTAATAAATTAAAAAGAATTGAAAATTTGTTAGTGAAATTTTGAAAATAGGAGAGAGAAAAGAATAAGAGAGTTTTCGAGAATAAGAGAGGGAAGAATTAGTTAGGAAGTTTTGAAAAAGAAGAGAGAGAAATAAGATAACTGATTAAGAAAGATTTGAAATTAAGATAAGATAAAAGGTTAGAAAAGATTTGATTTTAAAAAAGATTTGAAAAAGTCAACAAGATAAGAAAAGAAATAAAAAGATTTGAAAAAGATTTAATTTTAAAAATTGAAATTAGAAAAGATAAGAGTTTGAAAAGATTTGAAAAAGATTTGAAAAAGATAAGTTTTGAAATTTGATTTTGAAAAAGATAAGATTTTTTAAAAGATTTGATTTTGAAAAGATTTGAATTTTGATTTTTAAAATTAAGATAAGATAAAAATTTTGAAATCAAAATCTGAATTTTTAATGATGATTTTCAAAAATTAAGTAAAAAGATAAGAAAAGATATTTTTTATTTTTTAATTTAATGAGGAATAGAAAAACAAGTAAAAGACATAAAACATAAAATTTTTAAATCTAATGGACCTAGTGTGCAAAAATTGGAGGGAAAAGTATAAAGGAACACCAAACTTAAAAATTTTATGATCAAAACAAAAAAGAAAACACAAGAACACTTTGAAGGTTAAGAGGAACACAAGGAACAAAACTCAAAAACTCAAAGAACATAAGAACATGAAAAGACACTAAATTTAAAATTTTTGAAAACCAAATATAAAATTTTTGAAAAATTAAAAGAAAAACACAAGAAGACACCAAACTTAAAGATTTGACACAACATTTAACTAAAGAAATTATTTTTGAAAATTTTTTGAAAGAAAGGCTCAAACTTTTCGAAAATCACAACAAGAACAAAAACAAAAGACTCAAACAAAAGACAAAGATTAAACAAGGAACAGAAAAATATTTTTGAAAAAGGTTTTAATTTTTGCAAAAATAACAAGAAGAAAATAAAAATAAAAGACTCAAAGAAAATTAAATAAAATACCTGATCTAGGGAACAAGATAATCCGTCAGTTGTCTAAACTCAAACAATCCACGACAATGGTGCCAAAAACTTGGTGCACGAATCCCCGCACTTTGTACTGTTGTACCAGCAAGTGTACTGGGTCATCCAAGTAATACCTGAGCAAGTCAGGGTTGATCCCACAAGGATTGTGGTTTGAAGCAAGCTATGGTTATCTTGCAGGTCTTAGTCAAATGGATAGAGGAGGCTATTCTTAATTTGTATTTGTGAGATCTAAAATAGATTGACATGTAAAAAGAAAAGGGTGTAAAATACTTTGTGAATTAAATTATACTCAGGGATACAGAATTGGTTAAGGATTTGAGTTGCTTTGTCTTTCTGAATTAACTCAAGTATTACTGTCTTCTTCAAGTGTGAATGACTTCTTCTATGGTAGGCTGTATATGATCAACGTTGTATGCCCGTGGTCATTAATCTCCTCTGCTTCAAATCAAATGCCGTATGGCCGCGGTCATCCAATCTGAACGAGGGTGAAGCTCTAGCAGTTCATTCTCTTTGGTGATCCTACTCAAAACGCCACAAACAAGGTCAAATCTTTCGGATCAAAGGATGCTGCTTCTTTAGGTTCTAGCCTTTACCATAGAGACCCTATTCTCCCTAAAAATTGGCTAAACTGGTGTCTCGAGAAATCCCCAATGAAGTCGTGGATTAGCCGACTGAGAGATGTATAAGCATAGTTGTTGGTTCGTGCTTTCCAACCACGTATTCACACGAAGCCAAGTAGACACGGGTGTTTGTCAGGCACGTGGTCCTAGTATAATGAACAGAGTTGATTATCACTGGTCATCCTATTCACCATGTTGAAGAACGAATATACATCTTAAAATTGATCAAACACAGATTGAAGAGAAACAGTAATACTTTTATTAATTCATAGGACTCAACAGGGCTCCTCTCCTCAACCATAGAGGTTTAGAAACTCATACTGAAAGGAAAATACAATGAAAAACTCAAAATATAGTGTAAAGTATGCGTCTCCCTTGAGAGATGTAAAATAAGTCTTAAATACTAAACAGATGACTAGTAAGGATAAAACAGTCTATTTAGTGCTAAAATCTACTTTTGGGGCCCACTTGGTGAGTGTTTGGGTTGAGCTTTGATGAGATCCAGGTGCTAGGAGACCTCTCTGGGCGTTTGGATGCTGGTCTCTGCTCTTTGGGCGCTGGACGCCTAGAAGGGGGTATGAGGCTGGTGTTGGACGCCAGTTTTGGGACTTCTAATCTGAAGCAAAGTATGGACTATTAGATGTTGCTGGAAAGCGCTGGAAATCAGCTTTCCATATCCGTTGAGAATGCTCCATTTAGACTTTTGTAGCTCCAGAAAAGCTGTTTCGAGTGCAATGAGGTCAAGTCCGAACAACATCTGCAGTGCTTTCTCTGTCTCTGAATCAGACTTTTGCTCCAGCTCCTCAATTTTAGCCAGAAAATACCTGAAATTACACAAAACTACAAAAACTCATAGTAGAATCCAAAAATGTGAACTTAACACTAAAATTTATGAAAACTGAATAAAAAGTAAACAAAACATGCTAAAAACTATATGAAAATGATGCCAAAAAGCGTATAAAATATCTGCTCATCAGAGGCAGAAATGAAAAATCTAAACCCATTCTTCCTACTAAGCGTCATTTTAATGCATTGGAAAGCATAACGGACAAAAACTCACCACTAAGGAATACAACTAACAGAAGTAGAAACGATTCCTCATCCCATCTACAAACTCTCAACCTCCCGAATAAACAAAAAATGGAACTCGTCAGCCATGACAGAAACATTGCAATGGCCCACCAGAGAACCAAATGACCTTTAGAAATGAAAAGCAATGTTCTACCTTCCCAGGCGAGGTCCGCAACCTCCCGACTCATGGAAAGGCGAACTCAATTTGTGAAGAGACTAAGCAAGTTTATCCTCACGCTGCAGGAGCAACTGTTCTGGGCTTGGCCTCCGAGTACATAAAATGGTTAAACAACGACCCGACTCCCAGGCCCAAAACCTATCTACAGCTCGAACTGGCCAAAATCACCAACCAAGATTTAAATTCAAATACCTCCCTTATCTTAGAAAAATAAGATAAGATAAGATAATAAGACAAAATTATATAAAGGGAACCAAAGGTTCCCTTAGGTACGTTACAAACTCATAACCCTCACCTATACCTCTTAGATCTATTTTGACTTGAGTATTGGAGTATTTTTACAGGTACCACCCTCTGCCGCTCTAGAGGTCTGATCACTTTGATTAGCGGATATTTTATACGCTTTTTGGGGGTAATTTCATATAGATTTTAGCATGTTTTTATTAGTTTCTAATATAATTTTATTACTTTTTAAGCAAAAATCATATTTCTGGACTTTACTATGAGTTTGTGTGTTTTTCTATGATTTCAGGTATTTTCTGGCTGAAATTGAGGGAGCTGAGCAAAAATCTTATTTAGGCTGAAAAAGGACTGCTGATGCTATTGGATTATGACCTCCTTGCACTCGGAATGAATGTTTTGGAGCTACAGAAGTCCAATTAGCGCGCTCTCAATTGGGTTGGAAAGTAGACATCCAGGGCTTTCCAGCAATATATAATAGTTCATACTTTGCGCGAAGATAGACGATGTAAACTGGTTCTCAACGCCAGTTCCATGTTGTAGTCTGGCGTCCAGCGCCAGAAACAGGTTACAAGTTAGAGTTCAACGCCAAAAACACGTTACAACCTGACGTTCAACTCCAGAAACAGCCCAGGCATGTGAGAAGCTTAAGTCTCAGCCCCAACACACACCAAGTGGGCCCCAGAAGTGGATTTCTGCACCAATTATCTTAGTTTACTCATTTTCTGTAAACCTAGGTTACTAGTTTGGTATTTAAACAACTTTTAGAGACTTATTTTGTATCTCATGACATTTTTAAATCTGAATTTTATACTCTTTGACGGCATGAGTCTCTAAACCCCATTGTTGGGGGTGAGGAGCTCTACAACGTCTCGATGAATTAATGCAATTATTTCTGTTTCTCATTCAAATATGCTTGTTCCTATCTAAGATGTTCATTCGCACTTCACTATGAAGGAGGTGATGATCCGTGACATTCATCACCTTCCTCACCCCATGAACGTGTGCCTGACAACCACCTCCATTCTACATCAGATTGAATGAGTATCTCTTAAATTCCTTAATCAAAATCTTCGTGGTATAAGCTGGAATTGATGGCGGCATTCATGAGAATCCGGAAAGTCTAAACCTTGTCTGTGGTATTCCGAGTAGGATTCTGGGATTGGATAACTGTGACGAGCTTCAAACTCGCGAGTGTTGGGCGTGATGACAAACGCAAAAGAATCAATGGATTCTATTCCGACATGATCGAGAACCAACAGTTGATTAGCTGTGCTGTGACAGAGCATTTGGACCGTTTTCACTGAGAGGATGGGAAGTAGCCATTGACAACGGTGACACCCTACATATAGCTTGCGATGGAAGGAGCCTTGCAAATTCTAAAAGTAAGAAAGCAGTATGTTACAGAGATTCAGAGGACAAAGCATCTCCAAAACTCCAACATATTCTCCATTATTAAAGTAACAATTATTTATTTTATGTTCTTTTATTTTTTGTAATTCAAACTGATAATTATAATTGATATCCTGACTAAGAATAATAAAATAACCATAGCTTGCTTCAAGCCAACAATCTCCGGGGGATTCGACCCTTACTCATGTAAGGTATTACTTGGACGACCCAGTGCACTTGCTGGTTAGTTGTGCGAAGTTGTAAGAATATTTGATTTTGATATTGGCATTACAATTTTGTGCACCAAGTTTTTGGCGCCGTTGCCGGGGATTGCTTGAGTTTAAACAACTAAAGGTTTATTTTGTTGCTTAGATTAGGAATATAGTATTGATGCTATAGAGTCATTAAATTTGGGTCCTTTAATTTCTCTTCAAAATTTTTCGAAAATATTACTTGTCCCTATTAATTTTTAATTTTTCATGAATTAGTGTCTTGTTCTAAGTTTGGTGTCAATTGCATATTTTATATTATCCTTTTAAATTTTCGAATTAGTGTTCTTTGTTTTTCCTTGATCTTCAAATTGTTCTTGTCAAATTTTCTTGTTTGATCTTTGGTTTGTCTTGTTCTGTGTCTTTTCTTGTTTTTCTTGTGCTTTTTCAAAATATTAGTTTACAAAAAAAATTATTTATTTTTATCTATAAAAATAATACATCTTTAAAACACGTTACATTTATAGCTCAGTTGGCTAGAGCGTTGGCTTATGTTCTTGGCAATTGGGTATCTTTTTTTTAAAACTTTTTCAAAAATAATTTTTCTTTGATTAATTCTTGTGCCAAACTTTAAGTTTGGTGTTTTTATGTTAATCTTTTTTATAATTTTCGAAAATTTTATTGAAGTTTTCTAAAAATTTTAAGTTTGGTGTTCTTTCTTTTGTTCTTGGTGTTCTTGTGAATCTTCAAGGTGTTCTTGAGTCTTTCTTGTGTCTTGATCTTAAAATTTTTAAGTTTGGTGTTCCTTGGTATTTTCCCTCGAAAATTTTCGAAAACAAGGAGCATTAGATCTAAAAAATTTTAAGTCTTGTGTCTTTTGTGTGTTTTTCTCTTTCATCATAAAATTCAAAATTCAAAAAAATATCTTTTCTAACTATTTTAAGCTACTTTTTCGAAATTTTTTTATAAAAATTCAGATTTCAATTTCAAAATTTTTCAAATCTTATCCTTTTGAAGATTTTAAAAAAATATTATTATATCTTTTTCGAAAATATCCTAACCATTTTCTCTCTCCTCATTTTTTTTGAAAATCTTCATAAAATATTTTCAAATTCTTATTAATTTTTTTAATTTTAATTTTCTTATTTTATCTTATTTTTATTTTGGTTTTTATTTTATTTTATTTTATTTTGAAAATCATTTTTCTTATTTATTTATTTATAAACTAAAAATTTAAATCCACATTACCCCCTTTACTCCAACATGGACATAAGTGGAAATGAACAGTCCAGAAGGACTCTGGGGTCATATGCTAACCCCACTACTGCTTCATATGGGAGTAGTATCTGTATACCCTCCATCGGAGTCAGTAGTTTTGAGCTGAATCCTCAGCTCATTATCATGGTGCAGCAAAATTGCCAGTATTCCGGTGTTCCACAGGAAGAACCTATTGAGTTTCTGGCACAGTTCTTACAAATTGCTGACACAGTACATGATAAGAAAGTAGATCAGGATGTCTACAGATTAT
>NC_029780.3:96702002-96715509 GCF_000817695.3 Arachis duranensis
CTTGAAGGACCAAGCACCCCACAGACTAGAGGAACATCCACTTCCTAAAATAAAGTTTGTTGAGTCCTAATTTTTGCCTTAACTCTGTGATAATTGTTCTTATTATGAATTTACCTTAGAAGTTATATATTAGTAGTAGTAATTAGTATCTCTATTTTGATTTTATCTCCAATTAAGCTATAATTTATTTTTCTCATCATCATCAAACATGAATAAAATAGTAGATTTTTAGAACAAAGAGGCAATATTTTTTCGAGTTCTTAATAAGGAAAATTCTAATTATTTATATGTGGTGGCAATACTTTTTGTCTTCTGAATGAATTCCTGAACAGTGCATATTTTTTATATTGAATTCTATGAATGTTAAAATTGTTGGCTCCTGAAAGAATGATGAACAAGAGAAATGTTATTGATGATCTGAAAAATCATGAAATTGATTCTTGAAGCAAGAAAAAGCAGTGAAAAACAAGCTTGCGAAAAAAAAAAGCAGAAGAGGTAGAAAAAGCCAATAGCCCTTTAAACCAAAAGGCAAGGGTGAAAAAGATCCAAGGCTTTGAGCATCAATGTATAGGAGGGCCCAAGGAAATAAATCCAGGCCTAAGCGGCTAAATCAAGCTGTCCCTAACCATGTGCTTGTGGCATGCAGGTCCAAGTGAAAAGCTTGAGACTGAGTGGTTAAAGTCGTGATCCAAAGCAAAAGAGTGTGCTTAAGAACTCTGGACACCTCTAATTGGGGACTTGAGCAAAGCTAAGTCACAATCTGAAAAGGTTCACCCAGTTATGCATCTGTGGCATTTATGTATCCGGTGGTAATACTGGAAAACAAAGTGCTTAGGGCCACGACCAAGACTCATAAAGTAGCTGTGTTCAAGAATCAACATACTAAACTAGGAGAATCAATAATACTATCTGAACTCTGAGTTCCTATGGATGCCAATCATTCTGAATTTCAAAGGATAAAGTGAGATGCCAAAACTGTTTGGAAGCAAAAACCTACTAGCCCCGCTCATCTAATTAGAATCTAAGCTTCACTTAAAACTCTGAGATATTATTGCTTCTTGATTTCTTTTTATCCTCTTTTATTTATCTAGTTGCTTGAGGACAAGCAACAGTTTCAGTTTGGTGTTGTGATGAGCGGATATTTTATACGCTTTTTGGGGGTAATTTCATATAAATTTTAGTATGTTTTAATTAGTTTTTAGTAGAATATTATTAGTTTTTAGGCAAAAATCATATTTCTGGACTTTACTATGAGTTTGTGTGTTTTTCTGTGATTTCAGGTATTTTCTGGCTGAAATTGAGGGAGCTGAGCAAAAATCTGATTTAGGCTGAAAAAGGACTGCTGATGCTGTTGGATTCTGACCTCCCTGCACTCGGAATGGATTTTTTGGAGCTACAAGAATCCAATTGATGTGCTCTCAATAGGGTTGGAAATTAGACATCCAGGGCTTTCCAGCAATATATAATAGTCTATACTTTGCGTGAAGATAGATGACGTAAACTGGCGCTCAACGCCAGTTCCATGTTGCAGTCTGACGTCCAGCGCCAGAAACAGGTTACAAGTTGGAGTTCAACGCCAAAAACACGTTACAACCTGGCGTTCAACTCCAGAAACAGCCCAGGCACGTGAGAAGCTTAAGTCTCAGTCCCAGCACACACCAAGTGGGCCCATAAGTGGATTTTTTCACCAATTATCTTAGTTTACTCATTTTCTGTAAACCTAGGTTACTAGTTTAGTATTTAAACAACTTTTAGAGACTTTTTTTGTATCTCATGACATTTTTAGATCTGAATTTTATACTCTTTGACGGAATGAATCTCTAAACCCCATTGTTGGGGGTGAGGAGCTCTGCAGCGTCTCGATGAATTAATGCAATTATTTCTGTTTCTCATTCAAATATGCTTGTTCCTATCTAAGATGTTCATTCGCGCTTCACTATGAAGGAGGTGATGATCCGTGACATTCATCACCTTCCTCACCCCATGAACGTGTGCCTGACAACCACCTCCATTCTACATCAGATTGAATGAGTATCTCTTAGATTCCTTAATCAGAATCTTCGTGGTATAAGCTGGAATTGATGGCGGCATTCATGAGAATCCGGAAAGTCTAAACCTTGTCTGTGGTATTCCGAGTAGGATTCTGGGATTGGATGACTGTGACGAGCTTCAAACTCGCGAGTGTTGGGCGTGATGACAAACGCAAAAGAATCAATAGATTCTATTTCGACATGATCGAGAACCAACAGCTGATTAGCCGTGCTGTGACAGAGCATTTGGACCGTTTTGGCCCTTTTTGATCCTAGCAATTTTAGAAAGTGATCCTAGCAATTTCTGAAGCCCTTTTTGTCCCAAATTCAAGTCCAGAAAGCACAGACCAGAGGTTATGAAGTGGGGGAATGTGTCCAAAAGGAAAGAGAGAGCTAGCCAATTAGTTACTTTTCATAGTTTAGATGTAGTTTTAGTGAGAGAGGTTCTCTCTTCTCTCTTAGGATTTAGAAATTAGGATTTTTTAGAAATTAAGGATTTAATTCAACTCTTCATATCAGGTTCAATATTCCTTTATTTTGACCTCTCTTCTACTTTGAGATACTTTAATGCTTTTATTTATGTTTGATTTATGTTGCCCAATTGGCTTATAAATATTTTCCATGTTAGATTTGACTGCTTTGAATGAATGTCATTTGAGGTATTCCAGATATTTATGATTTTAATTTAGCTTTCTACATTCCTGGCTTTGGTTAAGAAATCAGTAACTCTTGAGTTATCAAACTCAACATGATCGATAATCGCTATCTTTGCTAATTAGCTTGAACTTCTATAATCCCAATCTTTTCTAGGAATTAACTAGGATTTGAAGATCAAACTAATTAGCCACTTGACCTTCCTTCGCACGAGCAGAGGTTAACTAACTGGAATTAAGATTCAATTTTCATCATCATTGATAAGGATAACTAGGATAGGACTTCCAATTTCTCATACCTTGCCAAGAGTTTATTTTACAGTCATTTATTTATTTTATTTGTCATTTATCATACTTGTTCCTCATTCTCAAAACCCTCAATTTACAAAACTCATAATCAATAATAAGAACACACCTCCCTGCAATTCCTTGAGAAGACGACCCGAGGTTTAAATACTTCGATTATCAATTTATTTAGGAGTTTGTTACTTGTGATAACCAAAACGTTTGTACGAAGGGATTTCTGTTGGTTCAGAATCTATACTTACAATGCGACTTTATAAAATTCTTTACTAGCAAAAATCCCGACGTCAAAATGGCGCCGTTACCGGGGATTTGCAACAGTGTGCCTTATCCTTGGTTATTGTAAATATTTTTATTTTACTTGTTTAATTGTTTCTTCTTTTCCCCCCTTTTTTTCTGATATCTACTATGAATTCTCACCCCCTCTCGCTTTGAGTTTGGTTTCAATTTTGTTGCAAGGAATGGAAGCTATAACAGGACTATGCATCACGGTCAAAGCAATCAAAGATAGATGGAGCCAAAAGGATCTGATCACCTCTTTAGGCAACAACACCTTCCTAGACATCATGGACAAAGACCATTCTACAATGCATACCAAGCTGATAGATATGGTGGACCACCTTGTAGCTACCAACAAGCCCCACCCTATGCTCAGAGACCATCCTTTCAACACAACCTCAATCTACCATACTCACAAGCTCTTTTTTACCATTCGCCACCATATGATCCTTATCCACCCCAATGCCATTCCAATTACGCCCAAGAACCACCACTCCCCCATACACCATGTTCATATCCATCAAACCAAGAATCACAGGTTCACTTCAAAGAATCAGTCAACCAATTTAATGCAACCCTTCATCAACTGGAGCAAGCAATAAATCAATTATCTTCCAAACGTTCGGACACTCAATAGACTTCCATGGCTTCATGTGGAGAATCTAATGAAGAATGTATTGTGAAGAAGACACGAGAAGCTCCAGTGGACAGTATAGAGTATAACTTCGTACTGGAACAAGTAGAGGAAGCTGTCATTGTAGAAGAAGAAGAGTTGGTTGAAGATTTAGGAGATGCTAAACCTCCGCAGGAATACAGAGTTGTAGAGAATTCCGTCAAAGACTTTGCAATTAATGCTAAGGAGGATAGTGCACAACCCCCAAGGCAGGTATCTTATGAGGAACTGGATGGAGTGATCCAAGACTCAAGTTTTCTTGATGATGATAGTCACCACTCGAGTTCTCCTGGTAATGCACTTGCATCCGCAAGTGAATTCTTTGAGACAGAAGAATCTTCCCCAAGTGAATACGAAGATGATGCAGAGGTCGACTTTTCTCAACCTCCCAATTATGACTCAAGTGATGAAGAAGATATCGGTGACATTGATCAAGACATGGTTGAATTGGAAGAAGATTGCCCAGAAGTGGAGGAATTCACTGAAGACCACAAGGGAGTAGAGCTTGCAGAACCACTGGAAACACCTATCCCAAGGCCATTACCGCCTAACACAGATTTCAAGTGGGTAAAATCCTTGACTTTCACTTTTATTTTTCCACATGAATATGGTTTACTTGAGACAGATGGCCAGCTCAGAGCTCTTTGCGGCTTTAAAAGCAAACGGGAAATGACCCGCACTCAGAGCTGGTGCACAAGACTCAATAAGGTTTCACACTTCAATTTGAGGTGCAAGAATTGGTGTCAAGCTCAATTGGAAGGATCTCGAAGGCTGTTTGGTCACTACAGTGAGGATTCAGATCACACATCACCCAGCTAGAAAGATGCAGATCAAGACAAAAACGGGTGTAAAAGTAGAATTTGGGATCTTGGAATCTATTCCGACAGTCGTCAGCCCGGGAGCCTGAGAATATGTTTGAAGCTGCTCAGAAGCTTTACATGCCTAGTCTGGGACCCCGGAGGATGCTGGCATTCCAAACACTAGTGGAGATTCCTAGACGAATTCAAGCACAAGCCACCCTAGCAGGAAGCTCATCAAATGTCCAACTTAAGGACTTTAACTAAAAGTGCTAGGTGGGAGACAACCCACCATGGTATGATTGTTCCTTTTTTAGTTTTATTATTAGTCTTTTTTGTTCGTTTTTGAATTTTGTTTGAACCTAAATTTGTGCATAACATTCACTGTATTCTACATTCTACATACTGCATAAAAAAAATTTGGTGAGAGCATGCGACGCGACAGCGTTGCTGACGCGTCCGCGTCACAAGTGCTTCAAAAGAATAGGAAAGTGAACAGAGAGTCAAGCTGAGGTGAGGCTGGAGGCGTGCTCGTAACGCAACTGTCCTACGCGACCGCGTGCCACCACGCGATCGCGTCACTTGCGAAATGACCTCCCACGCGTCTGTGTCGCTCACGCGAACGCGTGAGTTAGATATTGACGTAAAGATCCAACGCCCAAAAAGTTGGGCTGGAATCGTGCGGCTATTACGCGTTTAGCACCAACACGCCACGCGAACGCGTCACTTACACAACACCCATCCCACGCGAAGGCGTGAGCGACGCGCTTGCGTCGCGCGGATATTTTGAACCCCAAACCAAATAGAGAGTTGCGCTGAAACGAGGCAAGAATTGTGCATTTAGCACAATTTCTATCGACGCGATCGCGTGCCTCATGCGACCGCGTCACTCGTCCCTTTTACCCATTCCATGTGATCGCGTCCTCCACAGGATCGCGTCAACCCTTTTGCATATATGTCACGCGATCACGCACCTCACGCGTTTGCGTGGACTCACGATCACTAACCCCAAGTCACGTGAACCCTACCCTTCGCATGACCCAAACCCTACCCCTCTCTCTCTCTCTAACCTCTGCAACTCTCTCTCTCTCTCTCAACCCACCATTTTCGCCACCACCCACGACCACTGCCGTACCTCCGACGACCACCCCGACTCAACCGAACCACCCCTTCTCTCTTTTCCTTCTCTTCCTTCTTTTCCCCTTCTATCACTCTCACCCACCACCATACCCCACTGCCGCATGATGAGCAGATAATTTATACGCTTTTTGGCATTATTTTTAGTATGTTTTAGTTATTTTTTATTATATTTTTATTAGTTTTTATTTAAAATTCACTTTTCTGGACTTTACTATGAGTTTGTGTGTTTTTTTGTGATTTCAGGTATTTTCTGGCTGAAATTGAAGGACCTGAGCAAAAATCTGATTCAGAGGCTGAAAAGGACTGCAGATGCTGTTGGATTCTGACCTCCCTGCACTCGAAGTGGATTTTCTGGAGCTATAGAAGCCCAATTGGCGCGCTCTCAGTTGCGTTGGAAAGTAAACATCTTGGCCTTTCTAGCAATGTATAATAGTCCATACTTTGCCCGATATTTGATGGCCCAAATAGGCATTCCACTCAATGCTCAGCCCAAGCACACACCAAGTGGGCCCGGAAGTGGATTTTTATGTCATTTACTCATCTTTGTAAACCCTAAGCTACTAGTTCTCTACAAATAGGACCTTTTGCTATTGTATTTGAAATCTTTTGATCACTTTAGATCTTTAGATCATCTTTGGACGTCTAGTTCTTAGATTATGGGGGCTGGCCTCATGGCCATGCCTAGACCTTGTTCTTATGTATTTTCAACGGTGGAGTTTCTACACACCATAGATTAAGGTGTGGAGCTCTGCTGTACCTCGAGTATTAATGCAATTACTATTGTTCTTCTATTCAATTCGGCTTATTCTTGTTCTAAGATATTCATTTGCATCCAAGAACATGATGAATGTGATGATTATGTGACGCTCACCATCATTCTCACCTATGAACGCGTGCCTGACAACCACTTCCGTTCTACAAGCAAACAAGGCTTGAATGTTTATCTCTTGGATTCCTTAATCAGAATCTTCGTGGTATAAGCTAGAATTGATGGCAGGATTCAAGAGAATCCGGAAAATCTAAACCTTGTCTGTGGTATTCTGAGTAGGATTCAAGGATTGAATGACTGTGACGAGCTTCAAACTCCTGAAGGCTGGGCGTTAGTGACAGACGTAAAAGAATCACTGGATTCTATTCCAACCTGATTGAGAACCAACAGATGATTAGCGGTGCTGTGATAGAGCGCGTTGAACATTTTCACTGAGAGGACGGGACTGTAGCCATTAACAATGGTGATGCCCAACATACAGCTTGCCATGGAAAGGAGTAAGAAGGATTGGATGAAGACAGTAGGAAAGCGGAGAAACGAAAGGGACAGAGCATCTTCATACGCTTATCTGAAATTCTCACCAATGAATTTCATAAGTATCTCTATCTTTATTTTATGCTTTATTCATAAATCATTCATAACCATTTGAATCTGCCTGACTGCGATTTACAAGATGACCATAGCTTGCTTCATACCAACAATCTCCGTGGGATCGACCCTTACTCGCGTAAGGTTTATTACTTGGATGACCCAGTGCACTTGCTGCTGGTTAGTTGTGCGAAGTTGTGATAAAGAGTTGAGATTGCAAATGAGCGTACCATGTTGATGGCACCATTGATGATCACAATTTTGTGCACCACCGCACAACCTCCGCCGCCACTGCTTCCCACCACCGCTGCCTCACCCGCCAAGCCCCCAACCTTTTTTTCCTTTTCCCCCTCTTCTTTCCTTTCCCTCTCTTTCTCTCTTCCGCATCTGCCTCCCACCTCCGCGAGCTCCCCACCGCCTCCGACGACCACTGCCCCACCGGCGCACCGCCGTGCACCGCCCATCACCGCCACCCTTCCGCCCTCATCACTGCCCCATCTCATCCCTCTTTACGCACCAGGTTCCGCCATACGGTGATCCATCCCTGCGACTCTTTCGTTCATTTTTTAATTTCTGTTCCGAATAGGCTAGGTAGAGATGCATGTTTGTAGTGGATTCTAGGTGGTTAGGTAGCTAGGATCTGGATAGTGGATTTAGGCCTGATAATTGCACCGTTCCTGTTATCTGTTACCTGTTTTGCAATTTTATTCTGGCTGTGTTATTCGTACTGTTCATCTGATATGTTCATGCTGTTAAACTATTCTTTAATATTCCTACTATTTGTGACTGTTTGTAGCATCTGTTAATCTCATTTGAACTATTTTTCTTGATATCTATTTTTCAGAAACGTTCAATTTTAGTCAGAATGCTGCCCAATTTTCTGCAAATTAATTTTGTCCTTTTACATTCAGATATTGGTTTTGGCATTTCTCATTTTTGTCTTGCTTTACGAATACCAAACCAATTCTTGAATGACTGGGCCAGCATTCTTATTATTTTTATTTTCCTGATCATTAATATAGACTCTTGATGATGTAATTCTACTCTTTACTACTTCTATATCTATGTAAATCATCATCCATACCCTGTTATCCATGCTTGAATATGAGTTTCCTGTTGCTTCTTATTGTGTAATTCTTGTTACTTAGACACCAATCTTCATGGCACTTACTCTAACTTCCTTTTTACTAACTCACTGATTTTTAACTTTCTCACTTCCCATTTCTCCTTTTCAACTAATTTCACTCACGGCATGATTATTGTTTTTCTATTTAACAAGCTTTCCACTTCTAACATATTTTGGAATGCAATTTCTCATCTTAGCTTTTTAACTCCAAAACATTCCAAAAATATGCATCTACTTAACTCATTTCATTTTTCTATTGTTCCTTTGCCACTTACTGCTTATCTTGTTATTTGCCTTGTTATTTTCCTGCTTTTACTTCTTGTTATATCTTAGATATTCTATTTTTCAGGATGTCTGACTCTCAAGGAAAGGGAAAGGGCAAAGTTACCACTGGCAAACGGAAAAGAAATGAATCCTCTGGTTCCATCCTGGGCATTTTACATGATGATTCCTGGCCGGAGAAGAACTTTACCCCGCAAGAAAAGGCTGATCAGTTGGTACCTTTAGCTAACCCAATAAAATTTACAAACAAATACTGTGAGGTGAAATAGCCAACCTTTACCACCGGCAGGAACCTACACCTGGAAAGGACCCTCAAAATTCCAGAAGAACTTCAGCAGTACACCTCAGATCAGATCAAACAGAGAGGTTGGTTCTTCTTGGAGAGGAACCTAACTGAGGTCAATTCATCCTGGGTTAGAGAATTCTACAATAATTACTTTCTCTCTTCCCTGGATGCAGTCCAGCTCAGAGGCGAACAGATTCTGGTTACTGAGGAAGCAATTGAAGAAATCCTCCATCTTCCACCTAAATCAGATCAGCCAGATGGTTACTAGAGAGCTGAGGAAGATATGAGATTTATGAGATTTGATTGGGATGCAGTGAAGAGGGACATCACCCTTGATCCTACTGTTCCTTGGGTTATGGGTACAAGCACATTGGTACCAAAGGGAATCAGGCTTATATATCTGAATGATGAGGCTCGTCTATGACAACAGATTCTGAGCAACTATGTGATGCCGAGTACTCATGAGACAGAGGTGCCAGATGCCATGATTACCCTCATCTAGTGTGTGATGACGGGTAAGGACCTTTATCTACCTCGCTTCATCCGGCATTACATGGCCAGGGTCCATGTTAGAGGCACCCTCTCTTTTTCTTACCTGATTACTCAGTTGGGTCGCCGAGCTGAGGTACCATGGGAAGCTATTGATGAAAAGCCACCTACCGCAGAGTGCCGAAAGATTATCCCTCACAGTCGGAAGTTCCTGGCTTTTGGCTACCATCCTCCATTTCTCATTGACACTACTGAGGCCGCCACTTCTTCAGCTACCCCTTGTGCCCCTACTGGCCCAGCACCACCCACTGCACCCCCACCTGCTCCTTAGCCCATCTACCATTTGGTGCACGCCGCTTTGACCGCCTAGATCAGATGGAGCACCATCACCAGCAGCAGATTCAGAGATCTGACCGTCGCACCAGGTGACTTTTTGAGAGGTGGCGACGCTATGAGCACCTCAAGCTGATGATCCGCTCTGGTGGTGACATTCCCTCCAAGCCTGACACGCCCTCTGACACTTCTGAGGAGGAGGTGAGCGATCATGAGGAAGCACCTACCCAGGCTGAGCAAGGAGGTCCCAGCCATACTGCACCACATCATGAGGAGCACCACCAGCTACAGACTACAGATCCGGAGATTCCTCTACGGACAGAGCCCCCGCTTCAGCAGACCACTCCTCCAATCCTCACAGCAACTGTAGACCTTCAGCCTACCATCGAGACACCAGCAGCCCATCCTTCCGGAGATGACACTCCTTCACACCCAGCTTGAGTGAGCATCGAGGACGATGCTATTATTTAAGTGTGGGGAGGTTGCCATCTCTGGCATATATTTATTTTGGTGAACCACTACAAACTCTCTTCTTATTTTATTTATTTTCTGTATTTTTGCATATTTTTCTCTTTTTGCTTTTTATTGTACTTTTTGCATTATGCACTTTGAGCTATATGTATACTATCTTGGATATTTTAGCTTGAGTTGCACATTAGTTTACTAGTTATATTTTAGGTGGATTAATTAGTACAGTTTACCCTTTTTAGCATATGATAGTTGATTTGATTGAAAATAAAAAGGAAGTAAGCTAGAAACTTTAACAGAATAAAAACAATCCACACCTTGTATATATAGCATTACATGTTAGTTAGTTAACAACATTTCATCAAGGAGGAACACTTAAAGTTTAAAGCCATCCAATATATATTTTACATTGAGAATAATGGGAACTCTTGATTTCTACTTGCATGACATATATAAGTGATATATGATTTTTGAGTTAGAAAACACACAGCCTGTGAGTTTTAAGCTTAATTGTATGGTTACATTTAAACCATAATATTTTATTCCTGTGTGTTCCACCCTTCTTATTTATTCTGGTCTTCTTTACTTTGTTTTAATCTGTATGTCCGATTATAGAACATAGATACATACCAAGAAAGTGATTGAGGCCATTGTTTGATTCTAGCTCACCACTCCCAAATTATCCTACCTTTTACATCACCCTTGTTAGCCCCCTTGAGCCTTTTAATCCCCTTCTTCCTTATAACCACATTACTAGCCTTAAGCAGAAAAATAAAATAAAAATCCCAAGTTGAATCCTTGGTTAGTTTAAGATAGATTTTGTGTAAAATTTAAGTGTACGGAACTTTATAGGAACATGGGATGATAGAAAAGTAGTAAATTAAATTAAACAAATTATGTGAAAATAATTTGGGAAGCATGCTCATGTGAAGTCAAAATAAATTAATTACCATGTGTAGAAAAAAAAAAGCGATGCACATGGAACACAAATAAATAGAAAAAAAATCAGAATATGAGCATGTAATATAAAAATGGGAGAAATATGGGAAAATAGGCAAAGAAGCTTTGCTTTACAAAATATGTATGTTAGGTGAGATCTTACACTAATCAAGTATTCACTTAATTAGCTCACTTAGCCTTATACATATATCCTTACCTTTACCTTGGCCCCATTACAACCTTAATCAAAGACCTCATGATTTTTGTATGCCTATATTCTATAATTGTTGATTGGATAGATGAAGAATAAAGTTATGGAAAACAAGAATAAAAAGAAGAATAGAGTGATTAACCCAATAAACACTGAGTGACTAGAGAGTAAACACAAAATCCAGTAAGGGTTCAATAGCTCATCACCATATATCTCTACTTCTATTATTAATTGTCTTGCAAGTTTGAAAAATATTTTATTTACCCATCTCAATTGTAAAAGTGCCTTAACATTATCTAAGGTTGGCTATTGGTGGACGAAATTGTGATCATCAATGGTGCCATCAACATGGTACGCTCAATTGCAATCTCAACTCTTCATCACAACTTCGCACAACTAACCAGCAAGTGCACTGGGTCATCCAAGTAATAAACCTTACGTGAGTAAGGGTCGATCCCACAGAGATTGTTGGTATGAAGCAAGCTATGGTCATCTTGTAAATCTCAGTCAGGCGGATTCAAATGGTTATGGTGGATTGATAACTAAAAGATGAATAAAACATAAAATAAAGATAGAGATACTTATGTAATTCATTGGTGAGAATTTCAGATAAGCGTATGGAGATGCTTTGTCCCTTCCGTCTCTCTCCTTTCCTACTGTCTTCATCCAATCCTTCTTACTCCTTTCCATGGCAAGCTGTATGTTGGGCATCACCATTGTCAATGGCTACAGTCCCGTCCTCTCAGTGAAAATGTTCAACATGCTCTGTCACAGCACGGCTATTCATCTGTCGGTTCTCGATCATGTCGGAATAGAATCAAATGATTCTTTTTCATCTGTCACTAACGCCCCACAATCGCGAGTTTGAAGCTCGTCACAGTCATTCAATCCCTGAATCCTACTCAGAATAACACAGACAAGGTTTAGACCTTCCGAATTCTCAAGAATGGCCGCCAATGGATTCTAGCTTATACTACGAAGATTCTGATTAAGGAATCCAAGAGATATCCACTCAATCTAAGGTAGAACGGAGGTGGTTGTTAGGCACACGTTCATAGGTGAGAATGATGATGAGTGTCATGGATCATCATATTCATCAAGTTGAGGAACAAGTGATATCTTAGAACAATAATAAGCTGAATTGAATAGAAGAACAATAGTAAATGCATTAATACTCGAGGTACAACAGAGCTCCACACCTTAATCTATGGTGTGTAGAAACTCTACCGTTGAAAATACATAAGAACAAGGTCTAGGAATGGCCGAATGGCCAGCCTCCCAAAGAGGGTTCAATCATAAAAACATGATCAAAAGATGATCCGAAGATTGAAAGATTCTCCAAATACAATAGCAAAAGGTCCTATTTATAAAGAACTAGTAGCCTAGGGTTTACAGAAATGAGTAAATGACGTAAAAATCTACTTCCGGGCCCACTTGGTGTGTGCTTGGGCTAAGAATTGAAGCTTCCATGTGTAGAGACTTTTCTTGGAGTTAAACGCCATCTTGTGTGCCAGTTTAGGCATTTAACTCCCACTTTTGTGCCAGTTCTGGCGTTTAACGCCGGGAATTCTGAAGCTGACTTGAAACGCCTGTTTGGGCCATCAAATCTCGGGCAAAGTATAAACTATTATATATTGCGGGAAAGCCCTGGATGTCTACTTTCCAATACAATTAAAAGCACGCCAATTGGGCTTCTGTAGCTCCAGAAAATCCACTTCGAGTGCTGGGAGGTCAGAATCCAACAGCATCTGTAGCCCTTTTCAGCCTCTGAATTAGATTTTTGCTCAGGTCCCTTGATAAACCCCAAATTGACGGTTTATCTTGTATTGAATTTAGAGTATTTTGTAGACCTTTACCCACATTTATCCATTGAAATAGCATGGTTTTATAACTTCTCCTTTAATTGTGCTTAAGAGTGAAAACATGCTTTTTAGGTCTTAAAATAACTAAATTTAATTCTCCTTGATTCCATTAGATGCCTTGATATGTTTGTTAAGTGGTTTAAGGTTTAGGAGGCAAAGATTGGATCAAGGGAATGAAGAAAGAAGCATGAAAAGTTGGAGAACTCATGAAGAAATGAAAGAACCGGAAAGCTGTCAAGCCGACCTCTTCGCACTTAAATGACCATAACTTGAGCTACA
>NC_029780.3:96716125-96723158 GCF_000817695.3 Arachis duranensis
CTTTACTACTAGTTAGAGGATGATTTAATGAGATTAATCCTTGCCAATTCTCATATTGTGGTTAGTGATTAGGATAGAGATCCTTGACCACCAACCCTTGCCAAGACCTTTTTAGCCCTTAGTTTACTTTCTTGCCATTTATCTTTCATGTTTCTTATTAAAACCCCGAAAATAACTCACAACCAATAACAAAACACTTCATTATAATTCCTAGGGAGAACGACCCGAGGTTTGAATACTTCGGTTTATAAAATTAGGGGTTTGTTACTTGTGACAAACAATATTTTGTATGAAAGGATTATTGCTTGGTTTAGAAACTATACTTGCAACGAGAATTCATTTGTGAAATTCTATACCGTCAAAAATCTGTTCATCAAAATGGCGCCATTGCCGGGGAATTGCAATGGTGTTGTGTTATTGGTTATTGTATATATTTGAATAATGTGAATATGTTTGCTTTTTGCTTCTTTGTTAGTTTTTAGTTTGTTCTCTTTGTTTGTTCCTATTTTTTGTTTTTGCCCTCTCCTATTATCATGAATTCTCACTTTGGCTATGAGTGTAGTTACAATTATGTTGTAGGTAATGAGGACTATAATGGAGATGTGTATCAAGGATGGGACAACCAAAGGTGGGGGGAGCCATATGCATATGATCAATCCTCATGGCAACAACCTCCACCAATGCACTATGAAGAAGAGCCATTCTATGATGCATACCAATCCAATGGCTATGGTGAATCCACTTGTGACTTTCAAGAACCACCACCATATGCCTATGAATCATATCCTCAACATGAACCTCTACCACACTCACAAGCCCCTTCTCACCAAACACCTTCACATGACCCCAACCTATATCCATCCTACCAACAACCATATGAGCCATATGAACCACACATAGAGCCACCACCACTCCAACATCAACATTTTCAAGAGCCACCCCCTCCATATTATTACCAAGATGAACCACCTCCAAAATATGAAAATTTTCAACCACAAGATGAATACTACTTTCCACCACAACCTCCCATGGAAGAATACTTATGTCTTTCAATCCAAGAGCCACATGATCCTAATCATATTATCTAAGAGGAACAAGAGTCAAGAGATCGTCTTAAGGAAGCATTGGATCAATTTCAAGCAACCATGGAGTGTGTTGTGCAACAAGTGGAAAGAGTAGAAAACATTGAACCACCACATCATTACTATGATGAACCATCTTCCTACTATAAACCCTTTCTCCAAAATGAGGAACCCTTCCACCCACCCCAACCTCTAATGGATGAAACCCTTGGTGTTCTTGTTCGAGGGCAAGAAGAGATGAAAAGGGATGTACAAAATTTCATGGCCGCCTTGGATGCGGTAACAAATCAACTAGCCTCCCAATGCTTGAACACTCAAGGAACTCCCATAGCTACATGTGGAGAATCAAATGAAGAATATAACATGAAGGAGAGATTGGAAACTCCATTGGGAAATGAGGGAAGTTGCTTTGTATTAGAACAATTGGAGGAAGTTTTAATTGTTGAAAACAAGGAAGAAGTGGTAGAAGACTTAGGAGATGCGGAGCCTCCATGGGAACATAGAGTTGAAGAAAACCCCTCCAAGATGATTGAAATTGATGCTAGGGAGGAAAGTGCACACCTTCCAAGGCATATTCCATATGAAGACTTGGATGGGATAGAGCAAGGATTGAGTTCCCTTGGTGATGAAGGTCAAGCAGATCCTTAGAAAAAGGAGGATGGGGGTGGAATATGCTTTGTCAAGAACCTTGGAATCATCTTTGCCTAGGTTGCCATCTACACCTTCATTTGAGTGGGTGAAATTCATTTCTATTATCTTTATTATCCCACTTGAATATGGTTTGCTTGATACGGATGGTCAACTTAGGATGCTTTGTGGGATGAAGCGTAAGCGAAAGATGTTTCATGGTTGGCGTTGCAAATCAAGGCTCATTATGGTTGATGCATCAAACACGAGATATAAATGTTGGAGTAGTGCTCAAATATATGGGTCTAGGAGGATTGTTGGGCACTTCATAGAGAATTCTTCTTGTTTACCACCCGGATGGACTAATAATGATGATCAACTTCAAGACGGGTGTGAAAATAAAGTGTGGGATCCCGGATTACAAGATGAGGATCAACCTTGGGAGCCCCAAGCTTGTGAAGAACTCCATCAACACTTGGCTCAATCCACAAGAAATCTTGGGGCACAATGGAGAACCAAGCATTGGTGGGAGTTCCAAGATGAATACAAGCACAAGCCACCTTGAGAGGAGCTCCCCATAAGTCCAACTTAAGGACAATAAACAAAAGTGCTAGGTGGGAGACAACCCACCATGGTAACTTCTTTTCATTTTCTCTTTTTGTAAATATTGGTAAAATTAGTTTAATTTCGTGTTTTGTTTAGTTAGTTGAGTATATTTGGTAGTTTATTATGTTAAATAAGGTTTTATGGTATTTTGGTAGCTGTTTGGAGGTTTGGAATGCTTGGATTGGTGCAAAAACATAGCAAAAATTTTTGAAAAAAACAGAGCACCATCCACGCGTACGCGCACTGCGTGCGTACGCGTGCATCAAGCGTTTTGGACCATCCACGCGAGCGCGCCATGCACGCGTATGCGTGGATTGAGAAGTTCCACCTTCCATATCTTGACCCGAGAGTTAGGCCTGCACTGTGCGGAAATTGGGCCTGAGGCACAAACCTATTTGCGCGCTCGCGCACATGACGCGTACGCGCCACTCTCGAAATAAGCCATCGACGCGCGCGCGCCATGCGTGCGTACGCGTGGATGTCCTTTCTTCCATCCATTTCTCTTCTTCTCCTCTTTCCATTTCTTTCCTCCTCCTTTCTTCTTCCCTTCTTCTACCCCTCATCCACCACTTCCAAACACCATGGATAACCATTTATTTTAGTTAGTTAATTAGTTAGTCAGTTAGTTTGTTAGATAGCTTTAGTTTAGTTTTCATTTTATTTTCTCCATTTTCATTATAAGTGTTGGCTTATTGATCTTGTTTACTACACATTGTTGCCACTTATTGCCTAAATACTATTTTAGCATGAATGTTTTTAGATAATCTTTGTTGGATTCTATGATTGAGGTTATATTTTGCTACTTGGGTTTGAGTTTTTCATGCTCACATTTTAAGAATACCAAGTGATGAGAATTGCCTTTGAGATTGTAACTCTTTTGAATTGCATGTTGTAGCTAGCCACCATGTGATTTGAACTCTCTTTTTGAGTGGGCAACTTCTTGATGGATGTTATGCATCTATCCTAATGCATTGTGTTTCATGATCATATGCATCTATAGGCTTTAGCTTGAATGCTTCCATGCTTCTTTAATGCTTGTTTTACCTTACAAGTTTACTTAAAGCATCTCAAGCACACTAGGATAAGTGATGTACATGCTTCTTTTGTGACATGACTTTTATGCTAATGTGTGTTCTAAAAGGCGCCTAATTTAGAATTCACACACTTATTTGTCATTAATGTCACAATAATTCACTCACTCATTTCTAGTGATTTACCTCATTCCAACAATGTATGCTTCCTTGCTTTTATATCTTCTCCTCTTATGGTGTTATATTTTTGTTTTTTTATGATGAATGCACCACAAGCAAACATGGAAGCAAGACTAAGAATACACAGCAATCCGGAGAGTCGCCGTACCCCCTTGCTCTCCCTTGAGTGCACCCGGGACGGTGCAAACTTTTAAGTGTGGGGAGGTCGTCCGACCGGTCGGCGATTTTAGGTGACAAGTTTCTAATTCCAACACTTTTGCATTTCATTAACACAATAAGCGTAGTCAAAATAATGAAAATTTTCAAGATCTCTATCTATAGGGCACCTCAATTGATTTGAGTGAAAACTTTTCATAAAAACATAAAAATTTCTAGGAATGGCCGAATGGCCATCCTCCCAAAGAGGGTTCAATCATAAAAACATGATCAAAAGATGATCCGAAGATTGAAAGATTCTCCAAATACAATAGCAAAAGGTCCTATTTATAAAGAACTAGTAGCCTAGGGTTTACAGAAATGAGTAAATGACGTAAAAATCTACTTCCGGGCCCACTTGGTGTGTGCTTGGGCTGAGAATTGAAGCTTCCATGTGTAGAGACTTTTCTTGGAGTTAAACGCCATCTTGTGTGCCAGTTTGGGCATTTAACTCCCACTTTTGTGCCAGTTCTGGCGTTTAACGCTGGGAATTCTGAAGCTGACTTGAAACGCCTGTTTGGGCCATCAAATCTCGGGCAAAGTATAAACTATTATATATTGCGGGAAATCCCTGGATGTCTACTTTCCAACGCAATTAAAAGCACGCCAATTGGGCTTCTGTAGCTCCAGAAAATCCACTTCGAGTGCTGGGAGGTCAGAATCCAACAGCATATGCAGCCCTTTTCAGCCTCTGAATTAGATTTTTGCTCAGGTCCCTTGATAAACCCCAAATTGACGGTTTATCTTGTATTGAATTTAGAGTATTTTGTAGACCTTTACCCACATTTATCCATTGAAATAGCATGGTTTTATAACTTCTCCTTTAATTGTGCTTAAGAGTGAAAACATGCTTTTTAGGTCTTAAAATAACTAAATTTAATTCTCCTTGATTCCATTAGATGCCTTGATATGTTTGTTAAGTGGTTTAAGGTTTAGGAGGCAAAGATTGGATCAAGGGAATGAAGAAAGAAGCATGAAAAGTTGGAGAACTCATGAAGAAATGAAAGAACCGGAAAGCTGTCGAGTTTGAAGCTCGTCACAGTCATTCAATCATTGAATCCTACTCAGAATACCACAGACAAGGTTTAGACCTTCTGGATTCTCTTGAATGCTGTCATCAATTCTAGCTTATACCATGAAGATTCCGATTAAAGAATCCAAGAGATATCCACCGAATCTAAGGTAGAACGGAGGTGGTTGTCAGGCACACGTTCATAGGTGAGAATGATGATGAGTGTCACGGATCATCACATTCATCAAGTTGAAGAACAAGTGATATCTTGGAATAAGAACAAGCAGAATTGAATAGAAGAACAATAGTAATTGCATTAATACTCGAGGTACAACAGAGCTCCACACCTTAATCTATGGTGTGTAGAAACTCCACCGTTGAAAATACATAAGAACAAGGTCTAGGCATGGCTGTGAGGCCAGCCTCCCAATGATCTAAGAACTATATGTCCAAAGATGATCAAAGGATCTCAAATAATCTAAAGATCCAAAGATCCCAAGATGAAAATACAATAGCAAAAGGTCCTATATATAGAGAACTAGTAGCCTAGGGTTTACAGAGATGAGTAAATGACATAAAAATCCACTTCCGGGCCCACTTGGTGTGTGCTTGGGCTGAGAATTGAAGCATTTTTCGTGTAGAGACTCTTCTTGGAGTTAAACGCCAGCTTTTGTGCCAGTTTGGGCGTTTAACTCCCATCCTTGTGCCAGTTCCGACGTTTAACGCTGGGAATTCTGAGGGTGACTTTGAACGCCGGTTTGGACCATCAAATCTTGGGCAAAGTATGGACTATCATATATTTCTGGAAAGCCCAGGATGTCTACTTTCCAACGCCGTTGAGAGCGCGCCAATTGGGCTTTACGACCCGAGGTTTGAATACTTCGGTTTATAAAATTAGGGGTTTGTTACTTGTGACAAACAATCTTTTGTATGAAAGGATTATTGCTTGGTTTAGAAACTATACTTGCAACGAGAATTCATTTGTGAAATTCTATACCGTCAAAAATCCATTCATCATCCCTCAATTTCAGCCAGAAAATACCTGAAATCACAGAAAAATATACAAACTCATAGTAAAGTCCAGAAAAGTGAATTTTAAATAAAAACTAAACAAAATATAATAAAAACTAACTAAAACATACTAAAAGCATACTAAAAACAATGCCAAAAAGCGTATAAATTATCCACTCATCACAACACCAAACTTAAATTGTTTCTTGTCCCCAAGCAATTGAAAATCAAATAGGATAAAAAGAAGAGAATATACAATGAATTCCAAAAACATCTATGAAGATCAGTATTAATTAGATGAGCGGGACTTTTAGCTTTTTGCCTCTGAATAGTTTTGGCATCTCACTTTATCCTTTGAAGTTTAGAATGATTGGCTTCTATAGGAACTCAGAATCCGGATAGTGTTATTGATTCTCCTAGTTAAGTATGATGATTCTTGAACACAGCTATTTTATGAGTCTTGGCCGTGGCCCAAAGCACTCTGTTTTTCAGTATTACCACCGGATACATCCATGCCACAGACACATAACTGGGTGAACCTTTTCAGATTGTGACTCAGCTTTGATAGAGTCCCCAATTAGTAGTGTCCAGGGTTATTAAGCACATTCTTTTTGCTTTGGATCACGACTTTAACCGCTCAGTTTCAAGTTTTCACTTGACACCTTCACGCCACAAGCACATGGTTAGGGACAGCATGGTTTAGCCGCTTAGGCCAGGATGTTATTCCTGTAGGCCCTCCTATCCACTGATGCTCAAAGCCTTGGATCCTTTTTATTATCCTTGCCTTTTGGTTTAAAGGGCTATTGGCTTTTTCTTCTTGCTCTTTTTTTTTTGAATTCACTGCTTTTTCTTCCTTCAAGAATCATTTTTATGATTTTTTCAGATCCTCAGTAACATGTCTCCTTTTTCATCATTCTTTCAAGAGCCAACAATTTTAACATTCATGAACAACAAATTCAAAAGACATATGCACTGTTCAAGCATACATTCAAAAATTAAAAGTATTGCCACCATATCAAAATAATTAATCTTTTATAAAATTCGAAATTCATGCAATTCTTCTCTTTTTCAATTAAGAACATTTTTCATTTAAGAAAGGTGATGGATTCATAGGACATTCATAACTTTAAGGCATAGACACTAAGACACTAATGATCATAAGACACAAACATAAATAAAACATAAAGCATAATTTTCGAAAAACAGAAAAATAAAGAACAAGGAGATTAAAGAACGGGTCCACCTTAGTGATGGCGGCTCTTTCTTCCTCTTGAAGATCCTATGGAGTG
>NC_029780.3:96723226-96723680 GCF_000817695.3 Arachis duranensis
CTTTGTTGCTCCTCTCTCATGATTCTTTGATCTTCTCTAATTTCATGGAGGATGATGGAATGTTCTTGGTGCTCCACCCTTAGTTATCCCATGTTGGAACTCAATTCTCCTAGGGAGATGTTGATTTGCTCCCAATAATTTTGTGGAGGAAAGTGCATCCCTTGAGGCATTTCAGGGATTTCATGATGAGGAATTTCCTCATGTCCATGAGTGGGATCTCTTGTTTGCTCCATCCTCTTCTTAGTGATGGGCTTGTCCTCATCAATGAGGATGTCTCCCTCTATGTTAATTCCAACTGAATTACAGAGGTGACAAATGAGATGAGGGAAGGCTAACCTTGCCAAGGTATAGGACTTGTCTGCCACCTTATAAAGTTCTTGGGATATAACCTCATGAACTTCTACTTCCTCTCCAATCATGATGCTATGAATCATGATAGCCCGATCTATAGTAG
>NC_029780.3:96723750-96728700 GCF_000817695.3 Arachis duranensis
CGTTGGATAAACTCCAACCATTCTCTAGCCACGGCCTTGAGGTCATTCCTTCTCAGTTGAACCGGCTTCCCTCTTGAATCTCTCTTCCATTGAGCGCCCTCTTCACAAATGTCTATGAGGACTTGGTCCAACCTTTGATCAAAGTTGACCCTTCTAGTGTAGGGGTGTTCATCTCCTTGCATCATGGGTAAGTTGAATGCCAACCTTACATTTTTCGGAATAAAATCTAAGCATTTCCCCCAAACCATTGTAAGACAATTCTTTGGTTCCGGGTTCACACTTTGATCATGGTTCTTGGTGATCCATGCATTGGCATAGAACTCTTGAACCATTAAGATTCCGACTTGTTGAATGGGGTTGGTAAGAACTTCCCAACCTCTTCTTCAGATCTCATGTCGGATCTCCGGATATTCACTCTTTTTGAGTTTGAAAGGGACCTCGGGGATCACCTTCTTCATGGCCACAACTTCATAGAAGTGGTCTTGATTCACCCTTGAGATGAATCTCTCCATCTCCCATGACTCGGAGGTGGAAGCTTTTGCCTTCCCTTTCCTCTTTCTAGAGGTTTCTCCGGCCTTAGGTGCCATAAATGGTTATGCAAAAATAAAAAGCAACGCTTTTACCACACCAAACTTAGAAGGTTTGCTCGTCCTCGAGCAAAAGAGGAAAGAAAAGAGTAGAAGAAGAGGAAATAGAGGATATGGAGGGGGAGAAGTAGTGTTTAGGTTGTGTGAAAATGAAGGAGTGAAGTAGGGTTTATATAGGGGTGGAGAGAGGGGTAGGGTTCGGCCATTATGGGTGGGTTTGGGAGAGAAAGTGGTTTGAATTTGGATGGTGGGGTAGGTGGGGTTTTATGAAGGATGGATGTGAGTGGTGAAGAGAATGGTGGGATTTGATAGGTGATGGGTTTCTTTTGGGGAAGAGGTATTGAGGTGATTGGTGAATGGGTGAAGAAGAGAGAGAGTGGTGGGGTAGGTGGGGATCCTGTGGGGTCTACAGATCTTGAGGTGTCAAGGATAGCTCATCCCTACACCAAGTGGCGTGTAAAACACCCTTTCTGCCAATCCTGGCATTAAACGCGGGGCTGCTACCTTTTTCTGGCGTTAAACGCCAGTCTGGTGCCCCTTTCTAGCGTTAAACGCCAGTCTGGTGCCCCTTTCTAGCGCTAAACGCCAGTCTGGTGCCCCTTTCTGGTGTTAAACACCCAGAATGGTGCCAAACTGGGCGTTAAATGCCCATTTGCTGCCCTTACTGGCGTTTAAACGCCAGCAAGCTTTTCCTCCAAGGTGTGTTGTTTTTCTTTCTGTTTTTCATTCTATTTTTGCTTTTTCAATTGTTTTTTGTGACTTCACATGATCATCAACCTATAGAAAACATAAAATAACAATGGAAAATAGATAAATATAACATTGGGTTGCCTCCCAATAAGCGCTTCTTTAATGTTAGTAGCTTGACAGTGGGCCCTCATGGAGCCTCACAGATGTTCAGAGTAATGTTGGAATCTCCCAACACCAAACTTAGAGTTTGAATGTGGGGGTTCAACACCAAACTTAGAATTTGGTTGTGGCCTCCCAACACCAAACTTAGAGTTTGACTGTGGGGGTTCTATTTGACTCTGTTTTGATAGAAGCTCTTCATGCTTCCTCTCCATGGTTACAGAGGGATATCCTTGAGCCTTAAGCACAAAAGATTCTTCATTCACTTGAATGATCAATTCTCCTCTGTCGACATCAATCACAGCCTTTGCTGTGGCTAGGAAGGGTCTGCCAAGGATGATGGATTCATCCATGCACTTCCCAGTCTCTAGGACTATAAAATCAGTAGGGATGTAATGGTCTTCAACCTTTATCAGAACATCCTCTACAGTCCATAAGCTTATTTTCTTGAATTGTCTGCCATCTCTAGTGAGATTCTTGTAGCTTGTACCTCAAAGATCCCTAGTTTCTCCATTACAGAGAGAGGCATGAGGTTTATGGTTGACCCTAGGTCACACAGAGCCTTCTCAAAGGTCATGGTGCCAAATGTACAAGGTATTGAGAACTTCCCAGGGTCCTGTCTCTTTTGAGGTAATCTCTGCCTAGTCAAGTCATCTAGTTCTTTGGTGAGCAAAGGGGGTTCGTCCTCCCAAGTCTCATTACTAAATAACTTGTCATTTAGCTTCATGATTGCTCCAAGGTACTTAGCAACTTACTCTTCAGTGACATCTTCATCCTCTTCAAAGGAAGAATACTCATCAGAGCTCATGAATGGCAGAAGTAAATCCAATGGAATCTCTATGGTCTCAGTGTGAGCCTCAGATTCCCATGGTTCCTCATTAGGGAACTCATTGGAGGCCAGTGGACGTCCATTGAGGTCTTCCTCAGTAGCGATCACTGCCCCTTCCTCCTCTCCAAATTCGGCCATGTTGATGGCCTTACACTCTCCTTTTGGATTCTCTTCTGTATTGCTTGGAAGAGTACTAGGAGGGAGTTCAGTAACTTTCTTACTCAGCTGACCCACTTGTGCCTCCAAGTTTCTGATAGAGGACCTTGTTTCAGTCATGAAACTTTGAGTGGTTTTGATTAGATCAGAGACCATTGTTGCTAAGTCAAATTGGTTCTGCTTAGAATTCTCTGTCTATTGCTGAGAAGATGATGGAAAAGGCTTGCCACTGCTAAACCTATTTCTTCCACCATTGTTATTGTTGAAACCTTGTTGAGGTCTCTGTTGATCCTTCCATGAGAGATTTGGATGATTTCTCCATGAAGGATTATAGGTGTTTCTATAGGGTTCTCCCATGTAATTCACCTCTTCCATTGATGGGTTCTCAGTATCATAAGCTTCTTCTTCAGATGAAGCATCTTTAGTACTGCCTGGTGCAGCTTGCATTCCAGACAGACTTTGAGAAATCATATTGACTTGCTGAGTTAATATTATTTTCTAAGCCAATAGGGCATTCAAAGTATCAATCTCAAGAACTCCTTTCTTCTGATTCGTCCCATTGTTCACAAGATTCCTTTCAGAAGTGTACATGAATTGGTTATTTGCAACCATTTCAATGAGTTCTTGAGCTTCTGCAAGCGTCTTCTTCAGATGAAGAGATCCTCCAGTAGAACTATCCAAAGACATCTTGGATAAGGGTCAACCCCATTGGTCTTGACAGTGTCACAGATTTGTAAGAATTTAGTTAAAAACTGATGATGATCTTCCAATGGAAGTCCATGGAGCTTGCAATTATGTTTCATTAGAGAAACTAATTGAGGCTTAAGCTCAAAGTTGTTTGCTCCAATGGCAGGGATAGAGATGCTTCTCCCATAGAAGTCGAGAGTAGGTGCAGTAAAGTCACCCAGCACCTTCCTTGCATTGTTGGCATTGTTGTTGTTTTCGGCTACCATGTCTTCTTCTTGTTTGAAGATTTCTGTTAGGTCCTCTACAGAGAGTAGTGCTTTAGCTTCTCTTAGCTTTTGCTTCAAGGTCCTTTTAGGTTCAGGGTCAGCCTCAACAAGAATGCTTTTGTCTTTGCTCCTTCTCATATGAAAGAGAAGAGAACAAGAAAATATGGAATCCTCTATGTTACAGTATAGAGATTCCTTGAGATGTCAGAGGAAAAGAAGAATAAAAGGAGGAGGTAGAAGAAGAAGAATTCGAACTTATCAAGAGTGATAGAGTTTGAATTGTTGATAGTGGAGGAGTGTTAGTCCTTAAATAGACAGATGTGAGAAGAGGGGAAGAATTTTTGAAAATAAATTAAAAGAATCTAAAATAATTAAAAGAAATTTTGAAAATTTGATGAATAATTTTCCAAAATTAAAGTTGAGAAAGAAATAAAGTGATTTTGAAAAAGATTTTGAAATTAGAAATCAAAAAGATATGATTTGAAAACTATTTTGAAAAAGATGTGATTAAGAAGATATGATTGAAGAGTTATGGTTTTAAAAAGATATGATTGAAAAGATATGATTGAGAAACAATTTAAAAACATTTGATTTTTAAAATTAATGACTTGGCTAACAAGAAATTTAAAGGATATGATTCAAACATTAAACCTTTCTTAATAGAAAAGGCAACATACTTGAAATGTTGAATCAAATCATTAATTATAGGCAAGTATTTTTGAGAATGGAAAGAAATTGATTTTGAAAATATATGATTGAAAAGATATGGTTTGAAAAAGATTTGATTTTGAAAAATTATAAAAACTTGAAAAAAATTTGAATTAAAAACAAAATCTTCTCTCTCGTATCATCCTGGCGTTAAACGCCCAAAATGGTATCCATTCTGGCGTTTAACGCCCAAAATGCTACCCTTTTGGGCGTTAAACGCCCAGCCAGGTATCCTGGCTGGCGTTTAAACGCTAGTTTTCCTTCTTCACTGGGCGTTTTGAACGCCCAGCTTTTTCTGTGTAATTCCTCTGCTGCATGTTCTGAATCTTCAATTCTCTGTATTATTGACTTGAAAAGACACAAATTAAAAAAGTTTTTTGAATTTTTAATGATGAGGAATAATCAAAATGCCACTAAGATCAAATAAAAAATGCATGCAAGACACCAAACTTAGAAGTTTGTATACTATTGACACTAACAAATTGAGAATGCATATGAGAAACAACAAAACACTCAAGACAAGAGAATTTAAAGATCAGAGCAAGGAAATCATCAAGAACAACATGAAGATCAATGAAGAACATAATGCATGTAATTTTCGAAAATTAGAAGAATAAAGACATGCAATTGACACCAAACTTAAAATTAGACACTAGACTCAAACAAGAAACATAAAAATATTTTTGATTTTAAGATTTTATAAATTTTTTTGTGCTTTTTCGAAAATTGAGTGGAAAAGAAAAACAAGGGTTCAAAATTCTTAATGAGAATTCCAGGAATCATTGCAATGCTAGTCTAAGACTCCGGTCCAGGAATTAGACATGGCTTCACAGCCAACCAAGCTTTCAGTGAAAGCTCCGGTCCAAAA
>NC_029780.3:96728727-96730301 GCF_000817695.3 Arachis duranensis
CCTAATCTAAGCAACAAGATGAACCGTCAGTTGTCCAAACTCAAACAATCCCCGGCAACGGCGCAAAAAACTTGGTGCACGAAATTGTGATCACAATGGCGCCAACAATTTGTACGCTCAATTGCAACCTCAACTCTTTATCACAACTTCGCACAACTAACCAGCAAGTGCACTGGGTCGTCCAAGTAATAAACCTTACGCGAGTAAGGGTCGATCCCACGGAGATTGTTGGTATGAAGGAAGCTATGGTCATCTTGTAAATCTCAGTCAGGCGGATTCAAATGGTTATGGAGGATTGATAACTAAAAGATGAATAAAACATAAAATAAAGATAGAGATACTTCTGTAATTCATTGGTGAGAATTTCAGATAAGCGTATGGAGATGCTTTGTCCCTTCCGTCTCTCTGCTTTCCTACTGTCTTCATCCAATCCTTCTTACTCCTTTCCATGCCAAGCTGTATGTTGGGTATCACCGTTGTCAATGGGTACAGTCCTGTTCTCTTAGTGAAAATGTTCAACGCGCTCTGTCACAGCACGGCTATTCATCTGTCGATTCTCGATCATGTCGGAATAGAACCCAATGATTCTTTTGCATCTGTCACTAACGCCCCACAATCGCGAGTTTGAAGCACGTTGATGAGCGGATATTCCTGAATCCTACTCGGAATACCACAGACAAGGTTTAGACTTTCTATTCTATACGCTTTTTGGGGGTAATTTCATGTAGATTTTAGCATGTTTTAATTAGTTTTTAGTATAATATTATTAGTTTTTAGGCAAAAATCATATTTTTGGACTTTACTATGAGTTTGTGTGTTTTTTTGTGATTTCAGGTATTTTCTGGCTGAAATTGAGGGAGCTGAGCAAAAATCTGAGTTAGGCTGAAAAAGGACTGCTGATGATGTTGGATCCTGACCTCCCTGCACTCGGAATGGATTTTTTGGAGCTACAGGGGTCCAATGGACGCGCTCTCAATTGGGTTAGAAAGTAGACATCTAGGGCTTTCCAGCAATATATAATAGTTCATACTTTGTGCGAAGATAGACGATGTAAACTGGCGTTCAACGTCAGTTTCATGCTGCTGTCTGGCGTCCAGCGCCAGAAACAGGTTACAAGTTGGAGTTCAACGCCCAAAACATGTCACAACCTGGCGTTCAACTCCAGAAACAGCCCAAGCACGTGAGAAGCTTTAGTCTCAGCCCCAGCACACACCAAGTGGGCCCCAAAAATGGATTTCTGCACCAATTATCTTAGTTTACTCATATTCTGTAAACCTAGGTTACTAGTTTACTATTTAAACAACTTTTAGAGACTTATCTTGTACCTCATGACATTTTCAGATCTGAATTACATACTTTGTGATGGCATGAGTCTCTAAACTCCATTGTTGGGGGTGAGGAGCTCTGCAGCGTCTCGATGAATTAATGCAATTGTTTCTATTTCTCCATTCAAACGTGTGTGTTCCTATCTAAGATGTTCATTCGCGCTTAATTATGAAGAAGGTGATGATCCGTGACATTCATCACCTTCCTCAACCCATGAACGTGTGCCTGACAAACACCTCCGTTCTACA
>NC_029780.3:96730430-96734660 GCF_000817695.3 Arachis duranensis
GACAAAGCATCTCCAAAACTCCAACATATTCTCCATTACTGCATAACAAGTATTTATTTTATGCCCTTTTCCCTTTCTTCACTGAACTTGAAAAACACTGTTGGTGGCATCCTGACTGAGAATAATAAGATAAACATAGCTTGCTTCAAACCAACAATCTCCGTGGGATTCGACCCTTACTCACGTAAGGTATTACTTGGACGACCCAGTGCACTTGCTGGTTAGTTGTGCGGATTGCAAAAAGTGTTATTGCAATTTCGTGCACCAAGTTTTTGGCGCCGTTGCCGGGGAATTGTTCGAGTTTGAACAACTAAAGGTTTATTTTAATTCTTAGATTAGGAAGATTTTGGCAATTGGGTCAGAGTCTTTTATTTTCTTTTCAAAAATATTATTTTTCTTTATTAATTTTTAATTTTTCTTCTAGTCTAGTGTCTTGTTATAAGTTTGGTGTTAATTGCATATTTTATATTTTCCTTTAAAATTTTCGTATAAGTGTTATTTGTCCTTCCTTGATCTTCAAGTTATTCTTGTTTATTTTTCTTGTTTGATCTCTAATTTTTCTTGATCTGTGTTTTTTCTTGTTTCACTTGTGTTCTTTTTAAAGCATTAATCTTCCAAAAGGAATATACCTATTCAGAACAAGTGTTACATTTACTCCCAATTGGCTAGATCGTTGGTCTATATTCTTGGCAATTGGGCATCTTCTTTTTAAAATCTTTTTTTTTTAAAATAATTTTTCTTAATATAATCTTGTGCCATACTTTAAGTTTGGTGTTTTCTTGTTGATCTTTCTTTAATTTCCGAGAATTTATCTTGGTTTTCTAAAAATTTTAAGTTTGGTGTTCCTTGGTGTTTTTCCTCCAAAATTTTCGAAAATAAGGAGCATTAGATCTAAAAATTTTAAGTCTGGTGTCTTTTGTGTGTTTTTCTCTTTCATTATAAAATTCAAAATTCAAAAAAAAAATATCTTTTCTAACTAATTTTGAACTATTTTTTCAAAATTTTTTTATAAAAATTCAGATTTCAATTTTAAAAATTTTTCAATTCTTATCTTTTTAAGTAAAAAAAAATTTATCTTTTTCAAAAATTTTATCCTAACCACTTTCTCCTTTTCCTCAAATTTTTCGAAATTCTTCAAAAAAAATATTTTCATTTTTTTATTTTATTTCGTTTTTACTTGTTCTATTTTTACTTTATTTTATAAAATAAATAATATCAACATCCATACCATTTCCTTTATTCCATCATGGAACTAAGTGGAATTGAACAGTTCAGGAGGACTCTGGGGTCATATGCTAACCCCACTACTGCTTCATATGGGAGTAGTATCTGTATACCCTCCATTGGAGTTAGTAGCTTTGAGTTGAATCCTCAGCTCATTATCATGGTGCAGCAAAGCTGCCAGTATTCCGGTCTTCCACACGAAGAACCTACAGAGTTTCTGGCACAATTTTTGCAAATTGCTGACACAGTACATGATAAGGAAGTAGATCAGGATGTCTACAGATTACTACTGTTTTCATTTGCTGTAAAAGATCAAGCTAAGAGGTGGTTAAATAACCAACCTAAAAACAGCATAAAGACATGGAAACAGCTGTCAGAAAAATTCCTGAATCACTACTTTCCTCCAAAACGGATGACACAGCTAAGGCTAAGCATCCAAGGCTTCAAACAAGGAGATAATGAATCCCTTTATGATGCCTGGGAGAGATACAGAGAGATGCTAAGAAAATGCCCCTCTGAGATGTTTTCAGAGTGGGTGCAATTAGACATCTTCTACTATGGGCTTACAGAAAAAGCTCAGATTTCTCTAGATCACTCAGCTGGTGGATCTATACATATGAGAAAAACAATTGAAGAAGCTCAAGAGCTTATTGATACAGTTGCCAGAAATCAGCATATGTACCTTTCTAACCCAGCAGCTAGCCGAATTCAAGGAAATACTACAGGAAACAAGAATGGCTAACAGGAATATGGAAGTACAGTTAAAACAAACAGAAAGGCAACTGTCAAAACAAATAGCAGAAGAATGCCAATCAGTTCAATTAAGAAGTGGGAAAACATTAAATACCTCACTTCAAAGCAGCAGGAAGCTAAGAAATGAACAACTGGCCAATCAAAATCCCTCTGAGGACAATCAGAGCCCAGAGAGGAACAATACTGGCGCTGAATGCCCAGACCATGCTCATTCCTGGCGTTCAACGCCAGAAACAAGCATGAATCCGGCGTTAAACGCCCAAAGGGAGCATAGTTCTGGCGTTCAGATGCCAGTAACAAATAAGGAGTTGGCGTTTAACGCCACTCCAGCTTCCACCCCTGGCATTCAAACGCCAGTGGGAAATCAGTCACATACAAGTGCTGATAACAACCCTTCTAAAAAGGCTTCCCAACCCACTTCTACAGGTAATAAACCTGCAGCAACTAAGGTTAAGGAATGCAAAGCCAAAATGCCTTATCCTCAAAAACTCTGCCAAGCGGAACAGGATAAGCAATTTGCCCGCTTTGCAGACTATCTCAGGACTCTTGAAATAAAGATTCCGTTTGCAGAAGCACTTGAGCAAATACCCTCTTATGCTAAGTTCATGAAAGAGATCTTAAGTCATAAGAAGGATTGGAAGGAGACTGAAAAAGTTTACCTCACTGAAGAATGCAGTGCAGTCATTCTGAAAAGCTTACCTGAGAAGCTTAAAGATCCCGGGAGCTTCATGATACCATGCACATTAGAGGGTACTTGTACCAAGCAAGCTTTATGTTATCTTGGGGCAAGTATCAACCTAATACCTGCATCTACTATCAGAAAGCTTAGTTTGACTGAAGAAATCAAACCAACCAGGATATGTCTTCAACTTGCTGATGGCTCCATTAAATACCCATCAGGCATGATTGAAGACATGATTGTCAAGGTTGGGCCATTTGCCTTTCCTACTGACTTTGTGGTGCTGGAAATGGAGGAGCACAAGAGTGCAACTCTCATTCTAGGAAGACCTTTCCTAGCAACTGGCCGAACCCTAATTGACGTCCAAAAAGGGGAAGTAACCTTGAGAGTCAATGAGGAGGAGTTCAAGTTGAATGTTGTCAAAGCCATGCAACATCCAGACACCCCAAATAACTACATGAGTGTTGATATCATTGACTTTTTGGTAAGAGAGGTCAATATGGCTAAGAGTCTCGAATCAGAGCTAGAGGACATCTTCAAAGATGTCCAGCCTGATTTGGAGGAATCAGAGAAAATAATAGAACCTCTGAAAATCCCTCAAGAAGAGGAGAAACCTCCAAAACCCGAACTCAAACCATTACCACCATCCCTGAAATATACATTTCTGGGAGAAGGTGATACCTTTCCTGTAATCATAAGCTCTACCTTAGAGACACAGGAAGACGAAGCACTAATCCAAGTGCTAAGGACACACAAGATAGCTCTTGGGTGGTCCATCAGTGATCTTAAGGGCATTAGCCCAGCCAGATGCATGCACAAGATCCTATTGGAGAGTGACGCCAAGCCAGTGGTCCAACCACAAAGGCGGCTGAATCCAGCCATGAAGGAAGTGGTGCAGAAGGAGGTCACTAAATTACTAGAGGCTGGGATTATTTATCCTATTTCTGACAGCCCCTGGGTGAGCCCTGTCCAAGTTGTCCCTAAGAAAGGTGGCATGACAGTGGTTCACAATGAAAAAAATGAATTGGTTCCTACAAGAACAGTTACAGGTGGCGTATGTGTATTGATTATAGAAGGCTCAATACAACCACCAGAAAGGATCATTTTCCTTTACCATTCATAGACCTGATGCTAGAAAGACTAGCAGGTCATGAATACTACTGCTTCTTAGATGGATATTCAGGTTATAATCAAATTGCAGTAGATCCCTAGGATCAAGAGAAAATGGCATTCACATGTCCATCTGGAGTATTTGCATACAGAAGGATGCCATTTGGCTTGTGCAATGCACCTGCAACCTTTTAGAGGTGCATGCTCTCTATCTTTTCTGATATGGTAGAGAAGTTTCTAGAAGTCTTCATGGATGACTTTTCAGTATTTGGAGACTCATTCAGCTCCTGCCTTAACCATTTAGCACTTGTTCTGAAAAGATGCCAAGAGACTAACCTGGTTTTAAACTGGGAAAAATGTCACTTTATGGTGACTGAAGGAATTGTCCTTGGGCACAAAATTTCGAACAAGGGAATAGAGGTGGATCAAGCTAAGGTAGAGGTAATTGAAAAATTACCACCACC
>NC_029780.3:96737774-96739394 GCF_000817695.3 Arachis duranensis
AAAGCAAAAAGAGTGTGCTTAAGAGCTCTGGACACCTCTAACTGGGGACTTTAGCAAAGTTGAGTCACAATCTGAAAAGGTTCACCCAGTTATGTGTTTGTGGCATTTATGTATCCGGTGGTAATACTGGAAAACAAAGTGCTTAGGGCCACGGCCAAGACTCATAAAGTAACTATGTTCAAGAATCAACATACTACACTAGGAGAATCAATAATACTATCTGAATTCTGAGTTCCTATGGATGCCAATCATTTAGGAATTTCAAAGGATAAAGGGAGATGCCAAAACTGTTCAGAAACAAAAAGCTACTAGCCCCGCTCATCTAAATTAGAATCTGAGCTTCACTTAAAACTTGGAGATTTTATTACTCCTTAAATTCTTTTTATCCTATTTTTGTTCATCTAGTTGCTTGGGGACAAGCAACAGTTTAAGTTTGGTATTGTGATGAGCGGATATTTTATACGCTTTTTGGGGGTAATTTGATGTAGATTTTAGCATGTTTTAATTAGTTTTTAGTATAATATTATTAGTTTTTAGGCAAAAATCATATTTTTGGACTTTACTATGAGTTTGTGTGTTTTTATGTGATTTCAGGTATTTTCTGGCAGAAATTGAGGGACCTGAGCAAAACTCTGATAAGGAGGCTGACAAAGGACTGTTTAGGCTGAAAAAGGACTGCTGATGCTGTTGGATCCTGACCTCCCTGCACTCGGAATGGATTTTTTGGAGCTACAGGGGTCTAATTGACGCGCTCTTAATTGGGTTAGAAAGTAGACATCTAGGGCTTTCCAGCAATATATAATAGTTCATACTTTGCGCGAAGATAGACGATGTAAACTGGCGTTCAACGTCAGTTTCATGCTGCTGTCTGGCGTCCAGCGCCAGAAACAGGTTACAAGTTGGAGTTCAGCGCCCAAAACATGTCACAACCTGGCGTTCAACTCCAGAAACAGCCCAAGCACGTGAGAAGCTTTAGTCTCAGCTCCAACACACACCAAGTGGGCCCCAGAAGTGGATTTCTGCACCAATTATCTTAGTTTACTCATATTCTGTAAACCTAGGTTACTAGTTTACTATTTAAACAACTTTTAGAGACTTATCTTGTACCTCATGACATTTTCAGATCTGAATTTTATATTGTACCTTCATGACATTTTCAGATCTAAATTTTATACACTTTGACGGCATGAGTCTCTAAACTCCATTGTTGGGGGTGAGGAGCTCTGTAGCGTCTCGATGAAATAATGCAATTGTTTCTATCTCTCCATTCAAACGTGTGTGTTCCTATCTAAGATGTTCATTCGCGCTTAATTATGAAGAAGGTGATGATCCGTGACACTCATCACCTTCCCCAATCCATGAACGTGTGCCTGACAACCACCTCCGTTCTACATCAGATTGAATGAGCTTCTCTTAGATTCTTTAATCAGAATCTTCGTGCTATAAGCTAGATTGATGGCGGCATTCATGAGAATCCGGAAAGTCTAAACCTTGTCCGTGGTATTCCGAGTAGGATTCCGGGATTGAATGACTGTGACGAGCTTCAAACTCCTGAAGGCTGGGCGTTAGTGACAGACGCAAAAGAATCATTGGATTCTATTCCAACTTGATTGAGGACCG
>NC_029780.3:96739711-96743883 GCF_000817695.3 Arachis duranensis
GAGGTGGTTGTCAGGCACACGTTCATAGGTGAGAATGATGATGAGTGTCACGGATCATCACATTCATCAAGTTGAGGAACAAGTGATATCTTAGAACAAGAATAAGCTGAATTGAATAGAAGAACAATAGTAATTGCATTAATACTCGGGTACAGCAGAGCTCCACACCTTAATCTATGGTGTGTAGAAACTCTACCGTTGAAAATACATAAGAACAAGGTCAAGGCATGGCCAAATGGCCAGCCTCCCAAAGAGGGTTCAATCATAAAAACATGATCAAAAGATGATCCGAAGATTGAAAGATTCTCCAAATACAATAGCAAAAGGTCCTATTTATAGAGAACTAGTAGCTTAGGGTTTACAAAAATGAGTAAATGACGTAAAAATCCACTTCCGGGCCCACTTGGTGTGTGCTTGGGCTGAGCATTGAAGCTTCCATGTGTAGATACTTTTCTTGGAGTTAAACGCCAGCTTTTGTGCCAGTTTGGGCGTTTAACTCCCACTTTTGTGCCAGTTTCGGCGTTTAACGCCGGGAATTCTGAAGCTGACTTGGAACGCCTGTTTGGGCCATCAAATGTCAGGCAAAGTATAAACTATTATATATTGCTGAAAAGCCCAGAATGTCTACTTTCTAACGCAATTGAGAATGCACCAATTAGGCTTCTGTAGCTCCAGAAAATCCACTTCGAGTGCAAGAAGGTCAGAATCCAATAGCATCTGCAGCCCTTTTCAGCCTCTGAATCAGATTTTTGCTCAGGTCCCTCAATTTCAGCCAGAAAATACCTGAAATCACAGAAAAACACACAAACTCATAGTAAAGTCCAGAAAAGTTAATTTTAAATAAAAACTTATAAAAATATAATAAAAACTAACTAAAACATACTAAAAGCATACTAAAAACAATGCCAAAAAACGTATAAATTATCCGCTCATCAGCTATGCATATATGATTCCTTGAGATTGTGAATTAATTTAACTACATGTAAAGTTTTATATATAAGTGGATAATAACTAGATTTGCATGACTCATTTAGGTAGATGCATTTAGAATAGATTGCATTGCATGAGATTCCACCACTTTACCTTACTCTTTATCGTGGATTTAGCATGAGGACATGTTATTGTTTAAGTGTGGGGAGGTTGATAAACTCATATTTTATGATATAATTTGTGCTGAATTTAGGTGTTTTATTCAATCCTTCACCCACTTATGCATGTGAAATTGCATGGTTTTACCTTCCCTTCCTTATTATGAGATGTATGTGAAAAACATGTTTTCTAGGCTTTAAAAGTATTAATTTTAATTATCTTTTATTGCCATTTGATGTTGTGATTCGTGTGTTGAGTAATTTCAGATCTTCTAAGGCAGGAATGACTTAAAGGATGAAAAGGAAACATGCGAAAATGGAAGGAAAGCATAAAACAGAGTTTTTGAAGAAACTGGCAGCGACGCGATCGCATGGGCAACGCGGCCGCATGCTAGCGCGAAATGGCAGTGATGCAATCGTATGATTGACGCGATCGCGCGCCACAAGCGAAACGCATATGATGCAGACGCATGACTGAAGCGACTGCGTGACAAGGAAAATTCCACATGACGCGACCGCGTAACCCACGCGGACGTGTGACAGAGGCCACGCACCAGAAATTACAGAAAGTGATCCTAGCAATTTCTGAAGCCCTTTTTGGCCCAAATCCAAGTCCAGAAAGCACAGACCAGAGCTTATGAAGTGGGGGAATGCATCTAAAAGGAAAGGGAGAGCTAGCCAATTAGTTACTTTTCATAGTTTAGATGTAGTTTTAGTGAGAGAGGTTCTCTCCTCTCTCTTAGGATTTAGAAATTAGGATTTTTTAGAAATTAAGGATTTAATTCAACTCTTCATATCAGGTTCAATATTCCTTTATTTTGACCTCTCTTCTACTTTGAGATACTTTAATGCTTTTATTTATGTTTGATTTATGTTACCCAATTGGCTTATGAAAATTTTCCATGTTAGATTTGACTGCTTTGAATGAATGTTATTTGAGGTATTCCAGATATTTATGATTTTAATTTAGCTTTTTACATTCCTGGCATTGGTTAAGAAATCAGTAACTCTTGAGTTATCAAACTCAACGTGATCGATAATCGCTATCTTTGCTAATTAGCTTGAACTTCTATAATCCCAATCTTTTTCTAGGAATTAACTAGGATTTGAAGATCAAACTAATTAGCCACTTGACCTTCCTTCGCACCAGCAGAGGTTAACTAAGTGGAATTAAGATTCAATTTTCATCATCATTGATAAGGATAACTAGGATAGGACTTCTAATTTCTCATACCTTGCCAAGAGTTTATTTTACATTCATTTATTTATTTTATTTGTCATTTATCATACTTGTTCCTCATTCTCAAAACCCCCAATTTACAAAACTCATAACCAATAATAAGAACACACCTCCCTGCAATTCCTTGAGAAGACGACCCGAGGTTTAAATACTTCGGTTATCAATTTATTTAGGGTTTTGTTACTTGTGACAACCAAAATGTTTGTACGAAGGGATTTCTGTTGGTTCAGAATCTATACTTACAATGCGACTTTATAAAATTCTTTACTAGCGAAAATTCCGACGTCAGCGACCACTATAAGAAATTACCGGAATAGCGACCGATTTGATGACCGATTCTGGTGGTCGCTAAAACCTTGGTCGCTAATTTAAAAATAGCGACCAACTTCGGCCACTAACCGTTAGCGACCAATTTTCATCCAATGCTACCAAAATAGTACCAAAAGATATTGGTCGCTAAATCGGTCGCTAAATGGTGACCACTTTTTTTGTCGCTAAATGGGTCATTGAGAAAATTGGTCGCTAAATGGCTTCTCTGAAGAAGATACTTCCAAAAGACCTAAATATGCAAAAGAAGAATCAGAAAAAGAATGAAGGAAAAAGAGAGAACAAATAATATGCTAATCTATTTAGAAAATTGAGACTCAAATGTAAATTAAACTCAACAATATTCAGACGCATACAATAGCATCCTTATCTCAAATTCTCAATTCAAATTCTGTCCCTAAAACTAATCTAGGTCATGAACAATTCTCATTTTGGAGTGGATCCAACTACGAAACTAACTCAGAATCAAGCTAAAATTAATCAAGTTGAACTCATCTGAACATTGAAGAATGAAGATTGATAAAATACTATTTTATTGTTTATCTTGTGTTTAATTGAGTGGTTTTTATCACTTATCTCCTACACTTGTTCATGTAAATAGCATGTTATACGTTTGCCTTCCTGATTTAATACTATGATTAAAAACTTGCTTCTAGAGCTTTTAATTTGTAGATTTTTATCCATCTCTATACCATTCGATGTTGTGATCTATGTGTTAAGTATTTTCAGGCTTTATAGGGCAAGAATGGCTTGGAGAATGGAAAGGAAGCTCGCAAAAATGGAAGGAACACAAAGAAACGATAGAGCTGACCAACGAGACATGACGCGCACACATGGCCGACGTGTGTGCATAATTTGGAACATTCCATAGCTCCGCACATGCACACTTGACGTGCACGCGTGATTAGCAGAAAGGATGAACGACGCGTACGCGTAATGATGAGCGGATAATTTATACGCTATTTGGCATTGTTTTTAGTATGTTTTTAGTATGATCTAGTTAGTTTTTAGTATATTTTTATTAGTTTTTAGTTAAAATTCACTTTTCTGGACTTTACTATGAGTTTGTGTGTTTTTCTGTGATTTCAGGTATTTTCTGGCTGAAATTGAGGGTCCTGAGCAAAAATCTGATTCCGAGACTGAAAAGGACTGCAGATGCTGTTGGATTCTGACCTCCCTGCACTCGAAGTGGATTTTCTGGAGCTACAGAAGCCCAATTGGCGTGCTCTCAATGGCATTGGAAAGTAGACATCCTGGGCTTTCCAGCAATGTATAATAGTTCATACTTTTCCCGAGATTTGATGGCCCAAACCGGCGTGGCAAATCAGCCTCAGAATTACCAGCGTTTAACGCTGGAACTGGCATAAAACTTGGAGTTAAACACCCAAACTGGCATAAAAGCTGGCGTTTAACTCCAAGAGGAGTCTCTACACGAAAATGCTTCATTGCTCAGCCCAAGCACACACCAAGTGGGCCCGGAAGTGGATTTTTATGTCATTTACTCATCTCTGTAAACC
>NC_029780.3:96744228-96764765 GCF_000817695.3 Arachis duranensis
CGTTGAACATTTTCACTGAGAGGATGGGAGGTAGCCATTGACAACGGTGAAACCCTACATACAGCTTGCCATGGAAGGAGCCTTGCGTGTTTGAAGAAGAAGATAGTAGGAAAGCAGAGGTTCAGAAGACAGAGCATCTCCAAAACCTCAACCTATTCTCCATCACTGCAATTCAAGTACCTGTTTTATGTTCTTTTGCTTCTTACAATCAATCCTGATAATTTCTGATATCCTGACTAAGATTTACAAGATAACCATAGCTTGCTTCAAGCCGACAATCTCCGTGGGATCGACCCTTACTCACGTAAGGTATTACTTGGACGACCCAGTGCACTTGCTGGTTAGTTGTGCGGGATTGCAAAAGTGTGATTGCAATTTCGTGCACCACGTAACTGACGCGCACGCGTGACAAGGAGTTTCTGCAAACAACGCGCACGCGTGACATGCGCGATGTACAACAATTGCAGAAAAACACTGGGGGAAATTTTGGGCCAGTTTTAGATCCAGTTTTCGGTCCAGAAACACAGACTAGAGCCAGGGAACAGCAAAGACTCAAGGGACATTCTCATTCTGCATAGTTTTAGTTTTAGTTTTGAAGCTAGAGAGAGAATTCCACTTCTTCCTCTAGGTTTTCTTCACATTGATAGTTCTTAGAATTTTATTGCTTTTGCTATTATTTAGATATTGAGAAGAGTTGCTTCCTCCGTTAAAGTTTTAATTGTCCTAGTTTGTTTCCTTTGTCCCTTACTCTTTCATATCCTTAATCCTTGTTCAAGGTTACAATTGGATTATTTTTAGAATTTATTAATGCAAAGAATCATTTTTACTTTTTACTTAATTTTCAGTTATTATTTGTCATGTCTCACTTTTATTCCTCTCTTAATTTTGTGAAAGTTATATTCATGATAATGGAGTAGACTCCCAACTTGACTTGGGGGTTGATTAAGAGGAGACTCTTGAGTTGGTATGCCCAAGCGATTAATTAATTTGAAAGTTATTGGCTAATTCTCTATTTACTAACACTAATCCTTCCCAAGAGAGAGGATTAGGACTTGCAAATAAGAGCTAGCTCAATCACTTGACTTTTCTTTATTTAGTAAGGGTTAACTAAGTGAAAATAACACCCCTTTGATGCAACACTTGAGAAATTCCAACAAGGATAGAACTTCCAATTAATCTACCCCCAGTCAAGGCTTTTTATTTGATTATATAAACTCTCAATCATTTATTTTTCTGTTCTTCAACTCTTAAAAATCCTTGGAAAACCTCTGATCAATAAAAGAGCACTCTTTTGTCAACTCATTGGAAGACGACCTGAGATTCATACTCCCAGTATTTTATTCCTAAATTTTGTGATAACTCTTTTAAATTGATACATGGAATCTTCATTGGTTAAGAGCTATACTTGCAATGCTGTTTTCTCTATAAATTCTTAATCAGTGATTTTCCGTACGTTCAAAGATGCTTACCTCCGGTTATCATTCTACATAGAACAAATGTTTTTCTATATAGATTTCTTGGAAAATGACCTGAAATGTAACCAAATAATCATTAACATGTTATAACAACCATCTCTAATTAAGAAAAGAGTTTTCTAATAAAATTGAATATCAAACCTTGTTAATTTCATGGCGTGGGATATCATGAAGATCCTTAACATTAATTTTCTCATAGTTTTGTGAAAACAAAAACAAAAATAGAAACAAAACAATACGCCACATTTTTTGCAACAACAAAAGGATCATGAATTAAAACATAAATAAATAAATTAACACACCTTAGGCAATTCCTACAATGAAAAAACTCATAACAACATGGTGCTCTAATAAAAAACCTCAACACAAATACAGAGATTCAATTTCTCAAGTTTTGCACTAGACGGAAACGAACAGAGCCAAAAGAGAAGAACAACAAAAATAGTTCAAAGTCAATAATAATATACATGTCAACTTCACTGGAAGACTATTGTTGTTGCCAAAGAAGCTACTAGCGGAGGCGGTGGTGAGAAAAGAATGATGCAATGACAAGCAACGGCAGATGTGGACAGCGATGCGACGATCTGTGACAAAGGAGTGAGTAGAGGAGCCGGCGAGACCATAGGAGGCAAGTGTGAGAAAAGAACGATGTGATGATGAGCAACAGTGGATCTGGAAGTGGATTTGGACAGCAATGTGATGATCAGAGGAGGCGGCGCGGCCAAAGGAAGCGATGGTGAAAAAAGAATGGTGCTATCTGAGAAGACGACGATGGTAACTCCGTAACTGGGGAAGATGAGAATGGTGTGGGTGAGTTAAGGTTAGTGAGGCTAACTCGGTAGCTATCTTACTTTATTTAAATTAGCGATTGATTTAGTGACTGATTAGTTTATTTGAATTACTTTGTTTCGTCACCAAAAAAAATTAGTAACCGATTTAGTGATTAATTTAGTGATTTTACTCTTTTTTATCGGTTGCAAAATTGGTCGCTAAATTAAAAAATAGCAACTGATTTTATGACCAAAAGTTCCAAAGACATAGTTTTTTGTTTTGGTTGCTAATTTTGTCGCTAAATTGAAAATATCAACCGATTTTAATGACCAACTTTATTTTAGTTGTATAAAAATTTATCGGTTGCTAATTCAGTTGCTATTAGCGACAGATTTTGTTGGTCGCTAAAATCGATCGCTATCTTAACAATTAACAACCGATTTAGTGACAGAACATTAGTGACTGAATTAGCGACCAAACAATGGTTCACTTTATTTCACTATTAGTTGCAAAATCCGTCACTAAAATAAAAAAATAGTGACCGATTTTGTGACCAACTGTCCCAAAGACGTTACTTTTTGTTTTGATTGCTAATTCGGTTGCTAAATTAAAAAATAGCAATTGATTTAGTGACCAACTATATTCTTATTGTATTAAAAATTATCGGTCGCTAATTTAGTTGCTATTAGTGACCGATTTTATTGGTCGCTAAAATAAGTCGCTGAATGTAATTTAGCGACCGATTTAGCGACTAACATTTTTTTGTCATAGAAATTCTATATCAGTCGCTAAATCGGTCGCTATTAACAACCAGTTTTTTCGATCGCTAAAATCGGTCGCTGTGCTAGTAATTTCTTATAGTGTACCTGTGTTTGGCAGGTTCTCAAAGCATAGCGTGGCCTGCGTTTTGCAAAGAGAAAGCTTGCATGTTCGACACGTATATGCGAAAGAAGGAAAGGGCCCTTTATATCTCGTTTTGCGTTTGATTGTGAAGATAGGTAATGAATACATTGTTTCTGCGTTTTGCTTGAATCAAAGAAGAAAGAAGAAGACTCATGAAGTGGAACAAGCTTGTGAAGGGTAACATTAGTGAAAAAAATAGTTTGTGATTTTATATTATTACCTAAAAACATATTACTCAATATCTGGATCATCCTCAAGGATAAGTATTTTTTTTTGTATTTTAATTATGAATAAATTTATTTATTTATATTGTTATTAAAGTTATTAGTAGATTTTTACTATATAATTTAACTGTTAATTTTATTATTATTATTATTATTATTAAAATGGTATGACTATTATTATTATTATTGTTGTTGTTATTGTTGTTGTTAATATATTATTATTTTATTACTATTATTATTAATACTATTAATATTAGTTTAATAGTACTAATATAATAGTATTATTATTTTTTTGTAGGCTATCAGAAATTTATTGTACAGAAAATTTGATCTGCCAGAAACTTATAACTAGATAGCTGTGGCGGCCCTAGTATCAATTGGGTTTCATCACATTTTGCGAATAGACGAAATGAAAGGACATTCTACATTGTTAAGTGCTTTGTGCGATGGAGGCCTGAAACACACATGTTTCACCTTCCAGTCAGTGAAGTGACTGTGACACTAGAAGAAGTCATACATATACTTGACCTCTCGATTAATGGGAAGCCCGTGATAGGCAAAATAGAGAGTAGTCACGAGTTCTTAGTGGAAAATAGCTTAGCAGTTTTTCGTAGGCCATTCGGTCTTGACGTCACACATTGGAGAAGGTAAACCTTGCATGGGTTTGACGATACAGAGACACTGAACCGTTAGACACACAGGATTTAATCTAGCGGTATGTTCAGGCTCACATATTATGCGTGCTTGGAATGGTTGTGTTCCCAGAGAAATCGATGAATTCTGTAAACTCGAAGTTTTTACCTCTTCTTCGAGATTTCCACCATATTTGACTCTACAGTTTGGGGGAAGCTAATCTGGCACATCTGTGCAGGCAGTTGTGTCGTGCATCATGATACAAGTGTAATGAGATAGACTTATTTTGCTTTTTGTTTGGGCGTAGGAGCATATGCTATTTTTAGCACCTATTCCTCGCAATGAGCTTCCTGTTGTTGGTGTTCCAATTGGGCAACGGTAATGGTTATTATCATTATTATTTTTACTATTGTTAATATTATTGTTACTATTTTTATTATTTTTATTATGTTGATTATAACCATTCTAAACTTATTTAGGTAGAGTCATTAGCGCTGGCTAACGAGATATACGCGAAGGTTTACGATGCACTTTAGGCAACAACTAGATGACATAGGAGTCAATGACGTACGTTTTAATTTTTGTTAAAAAGTTTATTATGTCTAATTATTTAACTTATTATTGTGGTGTTTAATGATGTCCAGTTTATATGGTGGCCATATATGGGAGTGGTGGTTCCTGAGGACCAATCCTTAAATTTGGTAGTGTACTCCACAAAGTCTCTGTTAGTGTCATTTGAGTATTTAGAGTGGCACCCAACAGATTGAGCAAGATGCCAATTCAGGCTTGTACAACTTCGATCGAAGGAACCATTCTAGATTGGTGATGTTCATTGTAGGTAGTTGACCGAAATATAGAACCATGACTGGAGTGAAAAGAATAGAGTTTGGGTTAATATGTAAAATTTTGACTGCTATAATACACTGCAAATAGGGGATGAGATTGTCAACTTTCATCCTCTCCCGGTGTACTATGAGTGGTACACACAACGAATACGGAAATCACCTACGGTTGTCAGATAGAGTTGTGTATCCAGAACCCGAGGTGAATGAACCGCATGCACAACCCTTGCCACCACCTGGACCTCAGTAGCCAAATCCCCCTTATGGCAACAGTTTCAGGTATCAGGCTATCAACAACAGTTTCAGGTACCGGGCTATGAGCAACAATTTCAGGTATTGACATATGAGCAATAGTTTTAGGTACTGGCTTATGGCCAATAGCATCAGCTTCTGGTTTATGAGCAAGAACAACAATTTCCAACTTCTGAGCAACAATAGTATATACTAGAGCCATAACCCGAGTTGGAACTGAAACTGGAACCACAACCACAGCCGCCAGTAGAGAGCCGTACATATCACAGATGGTAATTTCAGAAGAAGGCCACTTCAGTCTGTTGGTTGGATTTGATAACATCATTTTGTCTCAGGTACTGAGAGATGCAGATTATTTATTTCAGCCATCTCAACAAAGGCCTGCTTCTTCTGAGTCGTTTGTTTATCGTCGCTCCCTCTCAGGTCATGCTAGTGACTTTTCGATGGATTGACCACTGCATACAATTAATCCTCCTCATCCTTCCGCACCACCGCATTTTGAGTTGCTTGATTTGAATGAATATTCGCAACTTGAAGAGGGATTTGGAGGGAACGATATGTAGCACGAGTATTATTATGCTCCAGACATGAGTACTTCTGGTATTTATGACATCGACAGAGCTAGCATGCTGGATTTTGGTGATTCTGGGGCTTGTGAGGGTGGCAGACCTAGTGGTTAGGATGCAGGTGCTTTTGAGGATCGTGCATATAATCTACGGACACAGATTGCTCCCCTGAATAAATAAACCCCATCGTATTATTTGAAGAAAGTGGCAAAGTTTCTGCCAAAAAATAGCCTGCTGCAGTTTTTTCTACTTCTTATCTTTATTATTGTACGTTTCTTTATATTGTCGACTTTATTATTGTACTTTTGAGTTTATCTCTGGACGTTTCTTTTCATTCCTGTCATTATTATTGTACGTATAATTTTTATCTTTGGACATTTTTTTTATTCTTGCTTTTTTATTGTATGGTTGATTTTATATTTAGACGTTTCTTTTTGTTCTCATCTTTATTATTGTAAGTTTGATTATGTTTTATTTTAATGCATACATAAGAAACTGCACATGGTTAAATACGTAAAAAAGTTACATAATAAAGTTCACATGCTTAAATATGCCAAAAAGTTATTGGCTAAAGTTAAAATGCATAAATACATAAAAAATTTGCATAAAAAGTGAAAAATACACCAGGAAGGTTAACCACTATTGACCTCTGGCAGAGCTTGGACATGCGCATTGAGGACATTGACTACGGCTATGTCCCTCTTGTCTACATACAGTACACCGGCGAGGAGGACACATACGGCGAATCCATCTCATTCAAGTAGCAGGTTGACTTCGGTCATCCTTTAGTTGCGTGCCTCAATGTCCAATTGGTGATCACCTTTGCTCCATTATATCTAGACCACGTAGAAGGGTCACCCATCGGAACAAACTCGCTTCTGTAGACCTTGCAAATTTTGGACATCTTGTATACGTCATGTACATATACTTTCCAATCAAGATGCTAGTTAACAAAACATGCAAGAACGTGGCGACATGAAAGTCGCTCAACCTGGAAATGGCCACAATCGCAATCGTCTCATATTTCATAAACCTCAAACATCTCATTGCGCCTGTCGAACCGGTTGACAATAATGTTTCTATCATGTCAAAAACTTTCTTCAACTCGTTTAGTGGCAAATTATAAATACGTGAATCCATTGCAAACGTGCTCATGAGCTTGGACGCACTTCTGAGTAAACAATTCATTTGACTGATAGAAAGTAGACCTAACGATGGCAGTCACAGGAAGGTTACGCGTACCCTCAAGGACAGAATTTATGCACTCTACCAAATTTGTCATCATATGACCCCAACAATGATCCTTGTCAAATGGCAACACTCATTTCTCAACATTAATCTCATCGCACCATCGAGTATATGCCTTACCCCGCTCTTTAAGCCTTTGATAGTTTTTGTTGTACTCCTGCTCCGTCCTAGAATAGCCTGTAAAACAAACCATGTAATCATAAGCAGACACCACAAATTACTAAGAATAGGACCTTAACCGCTGATGGTTATCAGTGGCTAAGAGAAGGGGAGTTGAATCTTAGCCCCTTTTTCACTTAGTAACACTTGCTGCCTTTTAGAACTCTTTGAGGAGATATTCTTATTTTTTGTCTCGTGCCTAGTCAATAGACTTTTTCTTTTTGTCTCGTAACCAGCCAAGAGATATTTTTCAATTTTGTCTCCTTCGAACAGAAACTGATGTGGAGTAGAAGAGAGAGAGAGAGAGAAAATCACACCAAGAAGTATCCTGGTTCAGCTGCCAAGTGCAATGCAGCCTACATCCAGTCTTCATCACAACAATGATGGAATTTCACTATAATCATCTTTGATTATAGACACCAATTCTCCCTAGGAACTACCCATCCTATCTGAGACAAGTTCAGAATCTATCCCCAATCCTGAACTTGACTTGGTTACCTACCAAGCTTTCAACCGCTAAGTGCTAACCCAACTTGCAAAGGGATTCTCACAGAATCATGAAACACAACACAGATGTACAAAGGACCTCTAGGACATCTATGGCTTTTTCTTTTAATTTTGTATACTCTGCCTTTTTTCGCTCTATGGCTTTTTCATACAAACCTCACTGTTTGCCTTTTTCCATGAGACTCAAGACAAACAAAACTAAACAGAAAAATACAACATGAAACACATTGAAGGAGAAGAACTTCTATTAGCTTGGATAGCTATGAGAACTTTGTACTTTCACTCTTTTCTCCTTGCCTCAAGCCTTGGCTGTTTACCCTCATTATAGAAGGGGAAGCCTCCAAGGTTGAAACGGTTGAACCGAGTCAACTTCTTCTTTTTCAAACATCAAACTGGTTTGGACAGAGAGAAGAGAGAGGAAACCGAATGCAAAAACCAACATGCAATTACCTCACTCTCATCCCAACTCATCAAACTTCATCAATCTGAGCCTTCCATCTTGACTTGATCCCCAAGAAGGATTTCTGACCCTTGATGAACCCCTGATCCTTGACAGCTCCATCTGCTCTATCTTCTGCTTTTTCCCCACGTACCTACAGTAGCCACCTCCTGGGATGGATGATCAGAAAGTAGAGACAAGTCATACCCAAGTGATCTTCTTCTCTAACCGAATTGGATCTTCCTCCATTTTAGGCATGGTAATCCTGAGACTTCTTCACCACATCTTACCATAAGTGGCAAAGATCTCAGCCACACCATACTGTAGATCTTCCTTTTACTAAGGACATCATCACTTTAGCCCTTTTCTTGCTTTTAGCTTCTCTGTAATTTTTACTGATAGCTTGTTTCATCCCTCTTTTCTTGCTAGACATGACCGAAAGAGAGAGGAGAGAGAACAGAGAAAAAATTGCAATGGAATTAAGGAAGAAAATAAAAATGAGTTATGTTTACATTACCCATGCCTAGTAACGTGTAAAGCAATAATAGTAATCAAATTAATGTGAGCTTTCTCTCTCATGTTACCAAGGCATGCAATAAATCTAAGTTAATCAAAATTTGAATTCCATAACCCATTAAGAAAGCATCCGTGGAAGGCATGCTTTTCATTTAATAAAAAAATTGGATTCCACCATGTCAAATGGGTAATCGAAACATTATGCCCCATTTCCTTTCTCTTTTGATTTATGACCAAGCTTTGTTGGTCTTGCAACAAGGATTATTTTGGGCTTGCTCAATAAATTCTGGCCCAAACTAACATAATAATTCAGCTATATATCATATATCATTTTTGCACCAAGGCTGATTATTATTATCACATTGGGCTAGATTAATTTTTCAGCCCAGCCACAAACTCTGTAAAATGACAAAATTATTAATCAACATATGTTCATCAACATTCAAATTAATAATTTTGTAATTAATAATGTTTGATCATCATCATATTAAATTAGAGTTTTCCAAACTCATCAACCGCAAATTCAAATACATGAATTAACCACGAGTTTATACAAATATGGAGCCTTGAACCTCCTTAAAAAAATGGACCTGATGTGGCTGATGTAGAACATGTGCCACGCACTTGCTGGTGACCATGCACCATTACTGCGAGCTATTACTGCATTAATAGAGTTACTGCAGTAAAAAATATTGCTCACTCCATCTCAAGTAACAACATATCTTTGCAAATTAGTAAGAAAAAACTCTCACGTGTCTATCATCTCACCCTCCACGATGGAAAAAGCAATCGACACAATGTTTTGGTTCCCGTCTTGTGCCACTGCAACTAAAAGTGCACCTTTATATTTTCTGTAAAGGTGTGTGCCATCAACGTACACCAATGACTTGTAGTGTCTAAATGTTGTAATACACAGATAGAAGCTCCAAAATACCCAATGGAGAACTCTTACACCATTCACCTCCTCACTCTCACAATAGACAGAGAGAGTTTTTATTTGAACACGAGATCTTGGTATCTTTGCAGCCATTGCTTTTAACCATACTGACAGAGTCTCATGAGAAACTTTCCAATCACAAAAAATCTTTGCGACAGATTTTTACTTTACCAATCAAGCCTTGTGGTAACTTACAATGTAATTGAACCTTGATTGAACTTTTGCAATAATAGACTTTACCTTTATCGATGGATCTGCTTCAACCAATTTTCTAATAACATCTGCAATTGTGTCTGAGTCTAACTTGGAATGATCTTGTGAAATCGTCCCCATGGTGCACGTGTGTTTGCCATTGTATCTTCTGATTTCCTAATAACCTCTCTTTCGAATCAAGCTAGTTCGGATAAGCCAATCGCACCTTGTACCATATCCCTTGCATTTTGCATAGAATGTCTACGACTCAGACTCATACACAGTGTAATCAACTCCTCTAAAGATAGTGTAGCTTTTGATTGTAGAGATCACCGACTCTCTAGAACCAAATTTCATTCTGAGACCAAATTCACCATCTTCCACCGTAGCATTACCTTCACCTACGAAATGTGAACCACTGTTAATCGGTCAAGGCTAAATAAAGAAATGTTAATGGTAACTTTAATTAATAAACATAACATACCCATATTTGCATACTCAGAAAATACCGGGACAAGCATGGCTGCGAGATCCAAAGTTCGCATAAAAGATGAAACACCAAAGGGGTGCTAGTTGACAAGTGCATCTGCTTCATTTTGCACCGCCGGATTGTCTGCCTCGTCTCCATCATTGTTTTCGTCATCAACTTCGTAGTTGACTTCAAACTTATATTCTTCCCAATCTATATCCTCGAGCTCATCCATATTCACCTTCTTGCCAACCGCGTCCAGCCCCATATACTGTTCATACTCGACGTACAACTCTATCGTTGGCATGTGAAATCGAATTTATTGATAAATATAGAACATCTGCTGCATACATACATCATTAGTGAAGGATATTATTTGAAACTGTATCAGCCCACCAAATACTTGTACAGGATTTCTGTATAAAATATTGCTCACCCTCTCTGAAATGTGACTTTGTATGTTCTCATAAAGACCATTTCGCAACTCTACAAAACTCATGGTGCATGGAATAGCAAAGAAAAACGGACATTCACAAACAAAAGTCACTCCTTCGTGTGTGTTTAGTATAATCTCACCGTTATAATACAACCTATAAAAGATAGAAGAATGAGACTAAGGTATGAAAGATAGGGGAATTGATAGTGGTATTTGTAGACAAGACTCTCGATTAAAATATTTTTTTAATCAAAACGCAAGCTACATTTTGTAGCTTTCAAAAAAATTTTAAAAATATAAAACGCAACCTGCATTTTGTAATTTAAAAAAAAAAGTACATAGATAAAACGCAACCTGCGTTTTTCTTGTTGTACGTTTATAAAAAACATTAAAACACTAAACGTAACATGCATTTTGCAAGCTTTGAATTTTAAAAAATCGAAAAAACAAATTGCTACATGCATTTTATACTGACATCATATCCATGTAATTATTTTATACACATCCATTTCAACATCAAATTCCATATTTCTTTCCATATAAAAAATATCAGTCGCATTAGGTCTTAGTATTTTTTAAAAATAAAAACTAATATTTTCAAAATAGAAATTGAAACTTCACTTGCAATTCCAAATCACATTCAATAATGAGATAACTAAATAAATAAAGGAAAATGACACCTCAATTTATCCATTTGTGTTTGACAATATTGTACAATGTGCTACTCCTCCGATAGAGAAGCAAAAAAGCAAAAAGAAATCAGTTGTAGCTAAAGGGTAAAGGAACCTAATTATCCTTTACTCTTTAAGGCTCTTACGTTAGTTGTATTATTTTCTTCCTTCACATTGTAGTGAACACAGACAACGCTTCCTCATTCCAAGAACAACTCTTGTTATGTTCCGAAAAACATTAAAAGTCATCTCCATCAGTTCATGCGTTTGCACCAAGAAATGCTTGCTGTAAATGGGAAGAACGAACCAAATTAAAAAGAAATTAATAAGGATAATCAATTAAACATTTCAGAACATGTGCTGGACGTATTTATTATATTTTATTACTAACAAATAAAAGCTGGCTCATAAAGCTTTTTCTATGAATTATCATTGTTTTGGCACACAGTATTTTGATTCATAGTTACTGAACCTCATCAAGTTCAGGATTCAAGAAATCAAAATACCTTGAATTTTGTGGGAGGACTAGGCTTAACTGTAGTTGTGCTTCCATAACCAAACTTATAAAGCTGCTGCAGCTTTTGATTCTCTAGAGGCTTCAATATTTGGAAAGAACACACAAGTGTCTCATCAACACTCATCATAGCACCAGCATTGTCAAATTCCCCACAGTAATTTGGTGCAGAGAAGATTGTTACAAGTTGCCTATTAGCAAAGAATTCATATCCGTCTTCCACCACCTGCACAATGAAACACACTTACCACATCACAATCCTCAAATTTGTATTTATGTTCTGTCTTGAGACAGTTACCAAACAGAGCAATCACGCTATATGTCCGCAAAATATTAGCCACTAAATTAGTCATCTATATAGAACATATATTAAAATACAAAATATATATTGAAAATGAGTTAAACAATACAATTTAACACAAATATATGGTGACTGATTTAACAATACAAAATATATGTCACAAATAAATTGTAAACCGAGTCATATAGAATACGAAACCTGATGTGCTCTACAGATCAAATCAAGATCATGCTTCCTCAGAAACTCAGTGACCCTATCAGGGCCGAAAGTACACGAAACTCCGCGTTCGCTTCCTCCCCAGCCTTGAATGTCTCCGCAGGGATCAGACCAGAGAAGATCACATAGCAGACCACTGTCGGGCACTTGGACCGGACGGCGCAAAGTCCTTATCCGGTTCAAGTTGTGCAATTCAGGGGAGAGTCCACCATGCATGCAGAGTATCTTGTCGTCGATAAGAGCCGCCACGGGCAAGCAGTTGAAGCAATCCGTGAATGTTTTCCACAGCTTCACACTGTATCTTCTCTTGCATTCGTCGTAGAAACCGTAGATACGGTTTATGGAAGCGCATTCATGGTTTCCCCTGAGGAGGAAAATGTTCTGAGGGTATTTGATTTTGTATGCTAGAAGAAGAGATATTGTCTCAAGACTTTGGTTTCCGCGATCAACGTAGTCTCCTAAGAACAAGTAATTGGAACGAGGTGGGAATCCACCATTTTCAAAGATTCTCAGAAGATCATAATATTGACCATGGATATCCCCTGGTTCATTGAAACAATTGCAATTAGTAGTTATTCTGCTTTGCCATAGTCATCACTATTTCATACTTAGGAAGAGAAACATACCACAGATCTTGATTGGTGCATCAAGTTCCAAAAGGTTAGGTTGTCTCAAGAAGATGTCCTTGGAGACAAGGCATAGCTGCCTGATCTCAGCCTCAGAGAGCTGCACTTGCTTCCCCGGTTTGCCTCTTACTTCTAGAAGCCTGTTGATAATGCCATCCACAACCCCACGTTCCATTCTTCTTCTTCTTCTTTCAAACTTTATTAATATGTGTGTCACAAAAATAAGTGCTAAAAAGGACAACACAACAAACAACAAACAACCAAAAACCGTTTTATGTTATGGGGTTGGGGTGTGTTACGTTTGTTACATTTATATTGTCATCATCTTCATCATGGCATGGAGAACGATTGAGTTTGAAAACAATTATAAAGACGCGAATTATTATCACTTTAGCTCTCTTTTTTAAGATAAAGATAAGGATGCCTTTATTGCTTTATGAGTTTAAAAAGCTAGGGAAGCATATATTCGGATTAATATTAATGAGTACTAGATTTCAAATGAAGGGGAATGGAAGATTGTGAGAGGGAAATTATGTATATACTCTACTTAATGTTGTAGAATAAGTATATAAAATGAAGCACTGATTTAATGACCATTACTAAACTGAGTGTACACTAAATTTAATTATTTATGTAAAATATATATTAAAATATAAAACATATATTAAAAATAAATTAAAATATATATTTATACATAGATATATAATAATTAATTTTAATGTGCAGTTAACACTTTTTAGTTATTTAAATATATAACTATTGACTATAGTTATAATTTTATAAGGAAAAGTCTAGGAGGTCAGTATCTTTATTAAATTTTAGACAGCATGTAACTAACAAAAGAAAAATGAGTAATTCTATATTATTGAATAAAATCTCATACTATTAAAAATATTATTAATAACTACTTAATGACTACAAATCACAAAAATTGCTGATTCTTGACACTCTTCATTTTATAATACAAAAAGAAAAGAAAAGAAGGTAAGAAGAGGAAGAATATGATGTAATATGAGTGGGGAAGTGTTTGTGGTGGTGAGTGGGCCCTAGAGAAGAAGGGACCTAATGGGAAGCTGAAAAGGGGAAAGATGGAAGACAAATAATAAGGAGAACGCGGAAGAGGTCGATGCATGACGCGGTTTGAATTTGCAGATAGTGGCAAATTGGTTTGGTAGCTTGCATGCTAAGGTATGGGGCACTTGTTCTCTCTGTCTTGTGCCAAACTAAGAAAGCGAGAACACAAGTTGATTGTCTAACAATACCCGCCATCCACACATATATCTAGTGGTCATGGTTTTCTAGGAAACTTCTCTTTGCTAACTAATTATTCAATCATAATTCTTACCATCCGGATAGAGAACCAACAAAAGGTGTAGTCGATTGTAGCCAATTAGTAATTAATTTTTATTTTTTTTAGAAAGAATATGAACTTAAATTATCATAAAAAATATTTTAAATTTAATGAAAAAATTTAAAATTTTAAAAAATTTAATCTTAATATAACAAACATGTAAAATTATTGTAAAATTATTTTAAAATTTCAAAATTTATTTTAGACATTCAATTATTTTTAAAATTTTAAAATTATTTAAAATTTTAAAATTTATTTAAAGAAAATTCTAAAACCATTTTAAAAATTATTCTAAAAATTTTTAATACAAAAAATCTAAAACGTAATAAAAAAATCCAAAACTTAACAAAAAAGAAATATTCAAAATTATTTTAAAAATTTTAAAACATAACAAAATGAGACATCTCTAAAATATTTAAAAAATATAAAAAAGCTAAGAAAAAAAACATCTAGAATTCTTTAAAAAATCATCTAAAATCCAAAACAAAACAAAAAAATCCGAAACATAAAAAAAAACATCTAAAACTTAGGAAAAAGAAACATCCAAAACCAGTAAAAGGAATAATGCAAAACCAAAAAAAAAAATTCAAAACGTAACAAAACCTAGCAAAAAACAAGATAACCTAAAAGCTTTTAATTTTTTTTTTGGAGGAACATCAATTCAAATTATCATGAGAAATATCCAAAACTTAATGAAAAATATCAAAAATTTAAAAAAATATAAAACTATTTTAAAAATTCAAACATTTATTTTCAAAATTTAAAATTATTTTAAAAATTATAAAATTATAAAATTTATTTTAAAAAGTCTAATACTTAATAAAATGAGACATCCAAAATTATTAGAAAAGAAACATCCGATAACTAAAAAAATAGGAAGGAGGAAGAAGAAGAAAGTCATCGCCGGCAACCTGCGACTCATGCGGATAGAGGGGAAAAGCCAGATGTAACTTACGCGGTGACGATGACAAGGTGGAGAATGCGCTACGTGGATGGCACGAGCGTCTTTCTCGCTATTTCTTCCTTCACGAGCGCCCCTGCGTGAACGGCAGTGAAGGCAGTGTTGCCGCTACGGCTGATTCCATCACGAAGATGAGGTGATAAATCTCTGAACGACGCAGCGACAGCTTTCTTCCATTCGTGAGGGTTGCTCCGTCCACAATGGTGGCTGTGCGAATTGCAACGAGGACGACGGGTGACAGAAATCAAAAGAGATTGCAACGAGGACGATAGGTGACAAAACTCTAGAGGGTGTGGCGGCGGCGCGACAAACAGCCTCATAGAGGGCTTAGGATAAAGGATGACGCGTGGCATGGGGGCTTGGGAGAGATTAGAATTGGTGAGTTATTTTACTCACCGTGTACTTGACAAGAGGACTTTTGCTAGTCAAGAATTTCATAGAAATAATCACGTTGTAAGTATAGCTTCTAAACTAGCAAAGAATCCTTTCATACAAAAGTTTTGGTTGTCACTTAAGCAAACCCAATAAAATTTATAGCCGAAGTATTTTAACATCGGGTCGTCTCTCAAGGAATTGCAGGGTAGTATGATTTGTTATTAGTTATGGAAACATGTATATTTTTGGGTTTTTGAAATAGAAAAATCAGGAAAATAAACTGGCAATAAAGTAAATTAATTATCATGAAAACCATTGCAAGGTATAAGAACTGGAAATCCCATCCTAGTCATCCTTATCAGGTGTGATGAAAATTTTTTATTGCTCCCACTTAGTTAACACTTACTAAATAAAGGAAAGTCAAGTGAAGTAATCAATTTGATTCCTTAAGTCTTAGTCAACTCCCGTGGAAAGACTAGCTTTAGAGGGATCCAAATCAATCAGCAAATTCCAATTTTCAATCAACAGCTGAGTTTGATAACTCAAGTGTCACCAATTACTCAACCATAGCAATGAGGGAGAAAAATCCAAATTATTTATATCATAAATGGAAGAAAGCAATTATAAATCTGAAATATCTCAAATTGTATTAAATGGAAAATCAAATTCAACATAGGGATTCATAAACCAAATTGAGACAATAAACAACTAAAGTGATAGGATGGATAAAAGTAGAAGAGAATTTAAATTAAGGAACATTGAACCTGGAATTGAGAAAAGATAAACCTAAAACTAAGAGAAATCCTAATTCCTAAAACCTAAGAGAGATGAGAAAACCTCTCTCTCTCTCTAGAAAACTACATCTAAAACCTAAAATTGTGTATATTAAATGAATGATTGATGGATGATTTGATTCCCCCATTCTCCAGCCTCTATTCTGTGTTTCTGGACTTGAATTTGGGCCAAAAGGGGTCCAGAAATCGCTGGAGGCGAATTCTACAACTTTCTGCCCGTGGCGTCTGTCACGCGTGCGCGTCATTTGGCGATTTTCCTTGTCACGCGTACGCGTCGCTCGTGCTTTGCGCTAGGCACGCGTCTGCGTCGTCCATGCGTGCGCGTCACTTGGATTCTGCGTGAGTCATGCGTCTGCGTCGTCCATGCGTGTGCGTCGCTGCCACTTCCTTCAAAACTTCATTTTTGCGCGTTCCTTCCACTTTTGCATGTTTCCTTTCTGTTCTCTAAGCCATTCCTATCCTATAAAGCCTGAAAATACTTAACACATAGATCACGGCATCAAATGGTAATAGAGGATAATTAAAATTAACAGTTTTAAGGTTTAGGAAACATATTTTCACATATATCACAGAATAAGGAAGGAATGGTAAAACCATGCAAATTATATGAATAAGTAGGTGAAGAATTGATAAAAACACTCAATTGAGCACAAGATAAATCATAAAATAGTGGTTTATCAACCTCCCCACACTTAAACATTAGCATGTCCTCATGCTAAATTCAAGAGAAACTGAAAAATAGTGAAGGTAGAATGGTGGAATCTTATGCAATGCAATCTATTCTAATGAAAGCTACCTAAATGAATCATGCAATTCTAATTACTATCCACTTATATATATAAAGCTTACATGTGGTTAAATTGAGTTAAATTCTTCAAGGAAACATGTATGTACAGCCAAGGGCTAAATCAGGTTAAAACACATTCACAATTGAGTTGAGTTTAATCAAAAGATTTCACAAACTTGCAAGACAATCAATGATTAAATATGGATATATGGAAATGAGCTATTGAACCTTCACTGGATCTATGTATGCACTCTAATCACTCAGTGTTTGGGGTTAATCACTCTACTCTTCTATATATATATATATATATAGCTAAGTGAGCTATAAATTGAAGGGTAGGCTTATTTGGGATAAGTGAGCTTTTTAAAGAAACATAGTCTTAATCATATGCTAGCATGTAACTACATTCTATACTGGACATATAGAGTGGAACAAAGTAAAGTCTGCAATTATAGAGAAGAAAACACACAGGAATGAAAACTATGGTTAAATAATGTAACCATGCAATTAAGCTCAAAAACTCATGGGTTGTGTGTTCTTTGGCTCAAAAATCATATATCATTTATGTATGTCATGCAAGTAGGGATAAAGAGTTCTAACTCTAATCAATGTGAATGTTTGAATGGCTTTTATAAACATAAATATATTACTTGAAAAATGTCGTCAATCTACCAACATTTATTATTATATATCTATGCTAAGTGGATTGTTATGATTATGAAAATCTAAAAATTTCTAGTTTACTATTTATTTTCAATTAAACTAAATTCTCATATACTAAAGAGGCAAACTTAAACTAAATAATCCATATTTTCTATATCACAACTAATAAGCTAAGAATGCAAATCAAGCTAAATATCTAAGATATATACAGCCCAAAGTGCAAAATGTAATAAAGTAGGAATAAACAAGAGTACAATAAAAGAAAATGTGCAAGTACTGAAAAGAAAATAAGATAAAATAAAAATACATAAAAAGAAATAAAATAGGATGAAAAGGAGTCTGAAAGTGGTTCATCAAAATAAGATTTGCCAGAGATGGCGACCTCCCCACACTTATATAATAGCATCGTCCTCGATGCTCAATCAGGCTGGGTGTGAAGGGGTGCCATCTCCGAAAAGGTGTGCTGGTGCTGTCTCGATGGACTCTGGCAGTGAAAGTGCCTGAGGCTCTGCCTGTATAAGTGCCTGTGGGTCTGCCGGCTGTATCTGCTGAGGCTCCACATGCTCATCCGCCTGCTGGTGCTCTGCCTACTCATCCTCTGCTCGTGCATCCTTCTCATGCTCATCCGCCTCCTCCTCAGATGGCTCCGATGGTGTGTCAGGCTCGGAGGGGATGTCAGTGTGGCCCGACCAAATCATCAACTTTAAATGCTCATAGTGTCGCTTGCTGCGACGCTCAAAACGCTCATATCGCCGCCGGTTGCGGCGCTCCATATGATCCAGCCGCTCGAAGAGTCTGTTCACTAAGTGGTAGATGGGTTGTGAGGCGGGTGAGGGTGCTGTGGGTGTGGGTGGTGTAGTAGGTGCAGAAGAGGCAGCAGAAGATGTGGCTTCATCAGCGGAGGCAGTGAGAGAAGGTAGTCTGTAGCCTAGAGCCACGAACTTCCTGCCATGTGGGATGATCTTCTTGCAGTCGGCGGTTGGTGGCTTCTCATCTCAGGCTCCCAGGGTACCTCAGCTCGGCGGCCCATATGAGTAATCAGATAGGGGAAGGGCAGAGTGCCTCAGAGATGAACCCTGGCCATATAGTACCGGATAAATCAGGGAAGGTACAGGTCGTTGCCCTTCATCACGCACCAGATAAGAGTAATCATGGCAGCTGACACCTCAGTCTCGTGAGTGCTCGGCATCACATAGTTGCTCAGAATTTGCTGACATAGCGGAGCCTCATCATTCAGATAAATGATCTTGATGCCTTTTGGGTTCACTGTTGACTTACCCATAACCCATGGGACAGCTGGATCAATGGATATGATTCGCTTTACTGCGTCCCAATCAAATCTCATAAATCTCTTATCTTCCTCAGCCTGCTAATAACCATCTGGCTGATCGGATTTAGCCTAGAACTGGAGGATATCTTCAATTGCCTTCTCAGTGACCAAAATTTGTTTTTCTCTGAGCTGTACTGCATCCAGGGTCATCTTATAATAGTTGCAGTAGAATTTCCTGACCCAGGATGCATTAACCTCACTCAAATTCCTCTCCAGAAAGAACCAGCCTCTCTGTTTTATCTATTCTATGGTGTACTGTTGTAGTTCAGCTGGAATTTAGAGGATCTTTTCCAAATATAGGTGCCTTGTAGTAGCAAAGACTTCATATTTCAGTTCACAGTAGCGGTTTGCAAACTTGATTGGATCAGTGGCAGGCACTTGTTGATCTGCCTTTTCTTGCAGAGTAAAGTGTTTCTCACGCTAGGAATCATCATGTAATATATCCAAAATGGTGGTAGATGATTCTCCTCTTTTTCTTTTGCCTGTGCCTGCATTAGCTTTTCCTTTTCCTTTTGGATCAGACATCCTGAAAAGCAGAGGTTTCAGGGTACAATTTATTAAACTAAAGCAGGAAAACAGGAAGGCAAATAGTATTCAAGCAATATGAGCATAGATGAGTAAAAGAGGAATGAAATAGCAATATAAGCATGAAGTGAGTCAGAAAGAGATAGAATGTCGGACTATATGCAAGATAAAAGTCAAAGAATTTAATTAAAAAGCACAATCCAAAAACTATGAGATGCAGAATGCTTGTTTGTTAGGAACAACAATAAACATGCCTTGAAATGGGTTGAAAGTAGTTAGTTGAAAACGAAGAGAGAAGTTAGAAAGTTAATGAAGTTAAGAGTTATAAAGGGAAGTTAAAGTCAATGGCATAGTACTTGAGTTCCTAGTTAACAAAAATGCACAAACTTGAAGAACAAGTAACTCACATTCAAGCAGAGAATGCAGATTATTGATGGTAAATATGAAAATAAAACAAGCATGAAAAGGATTAATAATCATCAATAATGCAATTGAAGTCGTAAAGGAACCAAAAGAGATAGTGAATGCTAGCCCAGAATGTCATGAGATGACTTTGGTTTGAACCAAGGAAAGCACAATGGAAAATCACCAAAGGCAAGTCATGAATGGCATGTAAGTAAAACTGTTTCTGAGAAAAATTGGGCAGCATTCCGGCAGTAAAAGGGACGTTCCCAAAAAATTAAACAGCATAATAATGCAAGTAGCAGCAATTGGTAGATAGAATTAGTAGTTTATAAGAATTTCAAAACAAGTTATATCAAATCAGCAAGTAAAATGGCACTGAGCAGAATTTGCAAGCAAGATAGATTCAAGGTAGTTATGTGCAAGCAGTATGTGACATGAATGCAGAGCAA
>NC_029780.3:96764959-96765352 GCF_000817695.3 Arachis duranensis
ATGAATTGATGGTATGAAGCAGAACATAATCAAACAGCCATGAAACAGTGAAACAACAATAATAACAGCCAATCAATAGTGAAAAGCAGAAAATTCAAACAGCAGGTACGGAGCAATTATCAGGCCTAGAAATCTCTAACCACATCCGAGCTACCTAACCACCTAGAATCCACTACAAACATGTATAACTAACTAACCTAAATTAAACAGAATTAAAATATGCAAACTAATTAACTTGAACGGAAAAGGGATCGGAGTGCAGTGAAACCTGGGAGGTAGTGGATAGAAAGTGAGACAAAGAGAGAGGGGGTTGGTACGTGGTGCTGGTGGTGGTGGAACGGCAGCACAGGGTGGCGATGGGGAAGTCTGGGTGCGGCGGTGGTGGCTGGTAGC
>NC_029780.3:96765457-96773519 GCF_000817695.3 Arachis duranensis
AAAAGAAGAAGAGAGGGCGGAAGAGGGAGGGTGTGGTGGTGTCGCGTTGGTCTGGGTACGGCAGTGGTGGCTGCGACGGTGGCTGCGGCGGCTATGGAGAAAAGGGAGGGAGGGAGAGTGGAGATGGAACGTTGGGGAAGGGGGGAAGGTGACGCTGGGGCTAGGGTTTGCGCGTCAGTGGGGGTTATTGAATTCAAATCCACACGTACGCGTGGATCAAACGTGCGCGTGGTTGAGGTTAAATTGAAACAACGCGGAAGCGTCATTGACGCGAACGCGCAAAGAGGGATAGGTGGAGATGACGCGTACGCGTGAAGCACGGGTACACGTCAACCAAAATCGTGCTAAATGCACGAATCCAGCGTCGTTTTGGCGCAACTCCCTGTTTCAAACTGGGGGGCAACAAATGGCATGCAACGCGTGCGCGTCGCACACGCTCATGCGTGGTGTGTGTAAATTGAAGTGACGCGTATGTGTCATTGACACGCACACGTCGGCCAATTTGTGCTTAACGCACACCAGTCGCACGATTCCAACCCAACTTTCTGGGCGTTGGATGGTGACTCCGATCTGAGATCGACACCCACGCGTGGCCCATGTGCACGCGTGGTGTGGGTTTTTTTTTTAAGAAAATGCAGAATGCAAAATGCAGATGATGCGGATGTTATGAATGATAGTAGAGAAAATAAAATAAAATAAAACTAAAAACAAACAAAACAAAATAAAATTAAAATTGAAAAGGAACGATCATACCATGGTGGGTTGTCTCCCACCTAGCACTTTTAGTTAAAGTCCTTAAGTTGGACATTTGATGAGCTCCGTGTTATGGTGACTTGTGCTTGAATTCATCTAAAAATCTCCACCAACGTTTACAATTTCAATAGCTTCCGGGGTCCCAAACTAGGCATGTAAAGCCTTCGAGCAAGTTAAAGCAGGTGTTCAGGCCCCAGGGGTGTTGATCTGCATTGTTCCAACCGGACAGTACGCAACCTGAATTTCCACTGAGATACCCAAACTTCTTCCAAAATCCATTCAATTGAGCTTTATACCAATCTTTGAACTTCCATTTGGAGCGTGGAACCGTATTGAACCTTGGATACCAACTTCTATTACTAACCATCTCCCTCTTGCTCTTAAAGCCACAAAGAGCTCTAAGCTGGCCATCGATTTCAAGCAAACCATATTCAAGTGGAAAGGTAAAGATAAAGGCTAAAGATTTTACCCACTTGAAGTTTGTATTGGGTGGTAATGGCCTTGGGAGAGGTGTTTCCAGTGGTCTTTCAAGCTCCACTTCTTTGTACTCTTCTGTGAATAATTCTACTTCCTTAGAAACCTCTTCAACTGCAACCACGTCTTGATCAAAGTCCTCGATTTCTTCCTCATCACTCAAGTCATAAGTTGGAGGTTGAGAAAAGTCTACCTCTACATCATCTTCATATTCACTTAGGGAAGATTCTTCAAGCTCAAAGAGTTCAATTGCGAATGCAATTCATCTTTAGGAGAGCTTAGTTCATGATCATTATTACCAAGGAGACTTGCTTCTTGATCTGGTCCATCCGGCTCCGGTGGGTCAACTATAATAACCACGCAGCATCAAAACCTTTTCGAAACTCAAAATAACCGAAACAACAAATTTAAAAACCCTTACCGGCAGAGCATTCTCCGGCGGCAGGCAGCCTCAGCTCCAACTACTCGCAATAGCAACAACAACTCTAGCCGTGACATGCCACAACTCGAATTCAGCCCTACGTTATTAAAACCTTAAGATTCCTACCCAAATATAATAAGGTGCAGATTTCAAGGGCTCCGGAATGTAACTCTTACCGCGACTAAGGAGAAGTGACTGAGCCAAGCGGCGGCATTTCTGGCGGTGGTTTCGGTGGCCACAGGACTACTCCTGGCGACCAGAACAGCGGCAAGGCTTCCTCTTCCTCCAGCAGTAACAATGCAGAAGCTTCATCTAGGCACCGCAGAGCAGCAGATTGGCGGCTCTAACTAACTCTGGCAACCTTCTAGTGGCAGCGCCGAAGGCATCTGCAGTGGAAAACGGAGGCAGCAGCGATGGCCTCTCGGTGGCAGTGATTGGCTTCAACGGGGCTCCTCTGTCACGCTCTCTTTCTCTCTCTCTGCCATGCCGACTTCAATCTCTCTCTCTTCGTACTCACCGGCAGAGGCAAGATGGCGGCGACTCAGCAAGGATGAGCTCCTCTGGTTTGGTGACAGAGGCGCGGCTCAGGCTCCATGGACCGGTTGGCAATGGTAGCGACGGCACGGCTCAGCAACCGCGTGGTGATGGTGCGAACAGATCCTTCTTCTCCCTTCGACTAGCAACGGCGGCGACGGTAGGACGCGTTGGCACGGTGGCGGGGCGACGGCAATGCGGTGAGCTTCCTTTCGCCTCTCCCCAGCCGCATCTCAATCTCCCTCTCCTTCTCTGCCTCAATTCCTTTCTTTCATGGAAATGGGAGGCCGTGCGTGCTGCGATCTGTTGGGGAAAGGGGGAAGATTTGCTGCTGTTGCTGAGTGTATTGGTTTGAGGAAAAAGGGGGAAGTGTTGCTGCTGCTGTTAGAAGAGAGGGGAAACATTGCTGTTGCGCATCAAATTGGAGAAAGGGGGAGAGTGTGTTGCTAATCGGGTAATCGGGTTAGGGTTTTAGGGTTTCATTTTAAAAATTAGGGTTAAGGGCATTATGGTAATTTCACATAAAATTGGGAATAGTATAGTAATTGAAACCCAATGTAAATCCAACACTAATTGTATATGGAAAATACTATTTGCTCATCAATTTTACAAATTATTTTCAATAAAATGCCCAAATCTAAAAATTAGAAATAATATAATTAATTTCTCTATTTTTCCAAAATAGCAACATTAATATTTAAAATATTAATTATTTAATCCAAATCATATAGAAATCCTTATTATTTTACAACTACCAACTTTATAATTTGAATATAGAAAATAATCCAAAAATTGTAAAATTGGATAATAATCTCAATTTATTTCAAATTCAATAAATCAAAACTTGCTTTAATTTTCTTTAATAGAGAAATTTTCGAAATTAAAGCTACAGAAACAGTGAATTTGAAATTAGCTAATGATAGCCCTTTTTCAAAGGTCTTAGGTCTTACATTCTACCCACCTTATAAAAATTTTCGCCCTCGAAAATTGATACAAAAAGAATGAAATTTCATAACAGTTCACCCCTGAACACATTTAAGGAAGAAGTAAAAATATCTCAACATATAAACATATATACGGTTTTCAAATACTTTAATTGTCATATGCATAAGGATGCCAAGGTAGTAGTATGGTTGCAAAGCAAACATTACAAGATAGGCTCAATGCACAAGGTCACATGATCTCAAGGCTTTACAAAAGCTTGAGGTGCCAAAATAGGCTGCAAATCAAGAGAAGCGTTCACAAAGCAAAGTGGTAACTAGTGTGGTAAAAGGCTGCAAGGCATGTTGGTATTTAAACAGCGGCATAACGTTCGCTGACAAATCTCGTTCCCACTTCAAAACTTCAATTTCCCAACTCCACTAATCATAAGCCTAACAACCGCAAACCCGTTTGCAAGGAACAAAACACTCACAACTCATAGCATTGTACACCTACCATTTCACCTTCCATATACACATATCACGTCTTAAGGAACTAACACACCGTGTTACTACGTCTACAAGTCGCACGTGATATCAAAATAATTCTCGAGTCTACTCAGAAAGATACAAGATTTAGAAAGGAGAGTCAGTTGTCAAATATAATACTCATAGATTTGAGAGAATGTATCCAATTTCAGGCAAACAAGGATGATCAAGCAACCGAAGTTTGCTAGAAGCCATTCAACTGACAACTTCAAATATAACCCTTGGATCAAAGAAATCCAATAAGACCAACAAGAAGAAAATCAGCACATCAGATTGAAACAAACTCAAGTTGAGTCGAAAAGTATGAGGTGCCCAGAAAAGAATATCTCAAACCCAAGAGAAAACTCACAGAGCTTAAGAACATGATCAAAAATACTTCCAAATACATTGTTCATAAAAGAATCGAAAACTTGCGAAAAAATCACTTCGCAGTTTAGAATGAAGTCAAGTAATAAACATTCTTCATGAGAGTATCAAAAGCATAAACGTGGCTTTGCTGTAATACAATTTCATGTTGAAACAGATCATGTAGAATTTTAAAAACAAAATGGACACCGGTTTAACCAAGAGCTCAAATATTTCATCAAATACATTAGAAAGATAGTTAGATGTATAATCTTAACCAAAAGTAGTTCAGAAGACTTGGAAGAAAACTCAAGTGCTTGTTCAAAAATTCTCAAAGTCCATATTCAAACAAGCGTGGATAACATTTATAGTAAGGACAAAAGAGGAAGTTAAACTCTTTTTAAAAAAGAAGTTCCGAGGTAAAAATTCGCTTACAATCTGGTAAAGGAAATAAGTGGTGCGTTACAAATGAACAGGTTTCCACTAAACAAGGAAGCTTTTTAAAACCTCATTTATAATAGCGCATGCCAACTTTAAAATAATTTTGTCAAATATTAAACAATGGTTTCAATTATAACCAAGCAACAGAAAATAAATCCCGTTTAGAATTTCTCCAAGGAGAATTCAAAACATCAAAAAGATCAAAACAAGACTCCAAAAATATACTTTAAATCACCATCTTAGAAGGATATTCAAGAAAATTAGGATGTACTTTAAAAGGAGTTAAGCCATACAAGAAAGATCTTAGACCAAAGTAGTTCAAACAAGATTCACTAGGCAGGAGACATCAAACAAGCTTTCAATTGATTCAAAAGAATACAAAAGTCATAGGAAAAGACAACCCAATCATTAGTAATTTCCCAAGGATAAATCCTTGACTAAAAACTCTTGTAGAGATAATGAGAGATAAACGATGTCTTATTCTGAAACAAATCAAACTGACTCATATGAGAATGAGATTCACAAGATTGGAAAAACCAAGATCAATGGTAATGCTCACAAGATGTAAGAGATTAGTTAAAAATAAAGTCAAGCATGACATTCATGGAGATAGAAGGCTTAAGAGAGACTTTAGTCCGTTCATAAGAAGAAAGTCGTGAGTCCAACATTTTCAAAAGAAACAACAATGGCATAAACAATGTGGTATGCTAAATCACACTCAAATAAAAAATAAATCAAGTGAAGTTTAACAAACAAAACTCACCCGGAGTAAGAGCGAAAAATCCTTTCTTTCTAGAATTTAAAAAAAAATACCCCAAATACATAATCAAATGAAGTGTGTATTGGGACTATAGTAAAATTACTAGAAAGTAAATTTGTATCTAAAGTAAGTGCAGTTTCGCAAACCAGTAAAAGCACGGGCGAGGTATTAGAAATATATAGTCGTGAAACTGTATAAGAAATCTCAAAGTTCCACATATATATAAGTGTATATCTAATCAACAGCAAATTTTTATAAAAATCTCAAAATTGGCTGTAATCACTGTCAAATAAGAGAAAACTGAATCAACAATTTCTCAGAGAATAGACTCAGGACCTGGAGTTAAAATGCACAGCGCATTACGACAAATTCAAAGCTATAGCAAGGAATATATGAATCAAGAGGGGCTCAAACAAAGAAAGATAGATGCAATAAGAATATCGAACAAGCATATGCACTTAAGATCAAACAAGAATGCATATGAATAGAGGAATAAAGCTGAAAAATCAAACTACTATTCAAGAGGATTAGCAAACAAGAACTTCAAGTTAGGATACGAAAGAACAGGTCGACTCGAACAGAATTCAAGACACTCAACTGAATAACCTTGAGAAATAGTTTCCAACGTTTCCAAATCCCACGATTCGCTTTACTCAAAACTCGTGGATCATCTATGATAACCCATTAGAGCTCTCATATAGATAATTCACTAGTATTAAGCCGGCCAAACTTAATGCCAAGAATTATGCAATGCAAGACTAATAGCGTTAATCAATAGATCGTCATGTGCATAAAGCTCTAATTCTCATCATCCAACAAGACCTAATACATGACAAAAGTTCAAAATATGCAATTGAAGTATAGTCAGTCCATTCCTCAGGCTCTACAGGAAGGACTGCTCTGATACCATAATGTAACACCCTAACTACCAAAGCTCACGCTTTCGGCTGCGCAACTCTGATAGCTCGGACATTACGACGACACTTATACTATTTAATACTAAAATATGAGCCTGTTTAAAACTTTAAACCGCAATACCGCTTCTAAAAATACTTTTGCTATACAACGAACATCCATACATACCATACAACTTACAGAAACTCATAAAGAGTACATCCATATATATACATACATATATATAAATAATATTACAAACATTAACCAATACAATCCCTACCCCTCTTACAAAATATATTGAGATAAAGGCGAGGGTACAATAAATAATAAGCTAAAGCAATACAAAGCATTTCAACAACAACTAAATAAACTCTTCGTGACTTCAGTGCCCATATCCTGAAAGGGGAAAAATGTAGGGGGCGAGAACATCATCCTCGAAATGGTTCTCAGTAGAGGGTTTTTGGGAATTACTGTAATAGGATACGTGAAGATAAACCGTACCAGTGATTAATAACCGTCTTATGCCTCTTTTCAAAAACAACGATTTACAATAAAAGAGAAATCTGAAATCCTTTCTCGAAAGAGGAACCATTCAATTCTCAAAAACTCAAAAGTCTTTCAAAACGGTTTATCTATACCGAACCAAAATAGTCTTTCATATCTTATTCCAAACCAGAAACACAAAACCGAAATCAACCATCAGTTTATCTTATTCCATCCACGGCTTTAGGCCCAAACAATCCAACCATCAACCAATCACCACAGTCCAACAGAGTCCCAGATGCAAACATAGATAGGAAGTTCAAGCACAAACAAACAGTTAAAGCAAGTAGAACAATTAGCAGTTAATCACAAAGGCAAACCACGTACAATATGCACACCAAACAATGTCACATAGATGCATATGATGCATGCCTGCCGTAGTGGCTGATGATATCATCTATCGGTTATATAGCCAACCCGACACGTCCTGGTAGCTAACCATGGACAGAAACACCCATCGCGGAGCAAGTAAGTTTGAGCTACAACCCCCTTGCTACTACCTGCTTAACCCAGAGCCAGTGGTATAACCACTACTGTGGCTACTACCCAGGCAGGTGTTGAAAAGCTCAACCTGGAGTGAGTGGAATCACCACTACTACCGCTACTACCTAGGCATCACAATCTCTGACCTGGAGCAAGTGGGACGAACCACAACATTTGCTACTGCCCAGGTATCTCAAGCATATATTCATTCAGTCCCAGCCTTGGATCAACATCCATCTCAACCATCCGGCTTAAATTTAAAGTTTCATTGTCAGCCATATGGCCCATAACTCATTCGGCAATCAGCCATAAATCAATAACATACATAGCCATTCCGGCTCACGGTTCAATCCAGAACCAGCCAATATTCATAATCATACATAGCCATTCCGGCCCATAACAAAACAGCACTTCCACCATTCAACATCATCAAATTCATAAAACCATCTTTTAAGCCATAAATCACTTTTCTCAAGCCATTTCACTTTGAAATAAAATTTCAACTCTTTTTAGCCTTGGCTTTAAAGATCTCATTTCTCAAATCATCACAGGCTCGTAAGCCAAATTTACTCAAAGTGAGTTCTCTTTTTAAAACAAAGCTGATGAGCGGATAATTTGTACGCTTTTTGGCATTGTTTTTAGTATGTTTTTAGTATGATCTAGTTAGTTTTTAGTATATTTTTATTAGTTTTTAGTTAAAATTCACTTTTCTGGACTTTACTATGAGTTTTTGTGTTTTTCTGTGATTTCAGGTATTTCTGGCTGAAATTGAGGGACCTGAGCAAAAATCTGATTCAGAGACTGAAAAGGACTGCAGATGCTGTTGGATTCTGACCTCCCTGCACTCGAAGTGGATTTTCTGGAGCTACAGAAGCCCAATTGGCGCGCTCTCAACGGAGTTGGAAAGTAGACATCCTGGGCTTTCCAGCAATATATGATAGT
>NC_029780.3:96774850-96776573 GCF_000817695.3 Arachis duranensis
TTTACAAAATCATAAAAACCAAAAATATTTTATGTTTCTTGTTGAGTTTCATGTTAAGTTTGGTGTCAATTGCATGTTTCTGTTCTTTTTGCATTCATGCATGTGTCTTCATTAATCTTCAAGTTGTTCTTGATGATTTCATTGCTCTGATTTTTAAATTCTCTTGACTTGAGTGTTTTGTGTGTCTCATATGCATTCTCATTTTGTTAGTGTCAGTAGTAGACAAACTGCTAAGTTTGGTGTCTTGCATGCATTGTTATTTGATTTTAGTTGCATTTTGATTATTCCTCACTATTAAAAATCCAAAAATATTTTTAATTTGTGTCTTTTCAAGTCAATAATACAGAGAATTGAAGATTCAGAACATACAGCAGAGGAATTACACAGAAAAAGCTGGGCATTCAAAACGCCCAGTGAAGAAGGGCAAACTGGCGTTTAAACGCCAGCCAGGGTGACTGGCTGGGCGTTTAATGCCCAAAAGGGTAGTAGTTTGGGCGTTAAACGCCAGAATGTGCACCATTCTGGGCGTTTAACGCCAGGATGGCACAAGAGGGAAGATTCTATTTTTAGTGCCAATTTTTTTAGTTTTCAAAATCTTTTCAAAATCAAATCTTTTTCAAATCAAATCTTTTCAATCAAATCTTTTTCAAAATCAATTTCTTTCCATTTTCAAGGATACTTGCTATCAATTAATGATTTGATCCAACATTTCAAGTATGTTGCCTTTTCTGTTGAGAAAGGTTTAATGTTTGAATCATATCTTTTCTTGTTAGCCAAGTTATTAATTTTTAAAATCAAATCCTTTTAAAATGTTTTTCAAATCATATCTTCTCAATCACATCTTTTTTTTTTTAAAACCAATCATATCTTCTTAACCACATCTTTTTCAAAATAGTTTTCAATCAAATCTTTTTAATTTCTAATTTCAAAATCTTTTTCAAAAATCACTTTACTTCCTTCTCTATCTTGGTTTTCGAAAATCAATTAGTGTTTTTCAAAATGTTTTTAAAATATTTTACTTTAATTTTCGAAAATTTCTTCCCCTTTTCTCACATCTTTCTATTTATGGACTAACACTACTCCTTAATGCACAATTCGAACTCCATCTGTCATTGATAAGTTTGAATTTTCTACCCCTTCCTTCTATTTTTCTTTTCCTCTGACACCTCAAGGAATCTCTATATTGTGACATAGAGGATTCCATATTTCCTTGTTATCTTCTCTTTCATATGAGCAGGAGCAAAGACAAAAGCATTCTTGTTGAGGCTGACCCTGAACCTGAAAGGACCATGAAGCGAAAGCCAAGAGAAGCTAAGGCACAATTCTCTGTAGAGGACCTAACAGAAATCTTCAAAGAAGAAGACCCCATGGCAGCCGAAAACAACAACAATGCCAACAATGCAAGGAAGGTGCTGGGTGACTTTACTGCACCTACTCCCGACTTCTATGGGAGAAGCATCTCTATCCCTGCCATTGGAGCAAAAACTTTGAGCTTAAGCCTCAATTAGTTTCTCTAATGCAACAGAATTGCAAGTTCCATGGACTTCCATTGGAAGATCCCCATCAGTTTTTAGCTGAGTTCTTGCAAATCTGTGACACTGTCAAGACTAATGGGGTTGACCCTGAGGTCTACAGACTTATGCTATTCCCTTTTGCTGTAAGAGACAGAGCTAGAATATGGTTGGACTCACAACCTAAAGAAAGCCTGAACTCTTGGGAAAAG
>NC_029780.3:96777028-96784330 GCF_000817695.3 Arachis duranensis
AACACCTATAATTCTTCATGGAGAAATCATCCAAATCTCTCATGGAAGGATCAACAGAGACCTCAACAAGGTTTCAACAATAATAATGGTGGAAGAAACAGGTTTAGCAATAGCAAGCCTTTTCCATCATCTTCTCAGCAACAGACAGAGAGTTCTAAGCAGAATACCTCTGACTTAGCAACCATGGTCTCTGATTTAATCAAAACCACTCAAAGTTTCATGATTGAAACAAGGTCCTCCATTAGAAATTTAGAGGCACAAGTGGGTCAGCTGAGCAAGAAAATTACTGAACTCCCTCCTAGTACTCTTCCAAGCAATACAGAAGAAAATCCAAAAGGAGAGTGCAAGGCCATCAACATGGCCGAATTTGGAGAGGAGGAAGAGGCAGTGAACGACACTGAGGAAGACCTCAATGGACGTCCACTGGCCTCCAATGAGTCTCCTAATGAGAAACCATGGGAATCCGAGGCTCCTACTGAGACCATAGAGATTCCATTGGATTTACTTCTGCCATTCATGAGCTCTGATGAGTATTCTTCCTCTGAAGAGGATGAGTATGTCACTGAAGAGCAAGTTGCTAAATACCTTGGAGCAATCATGAAGCTAAATGACAGGTTATTTGGTAATGAGCCTTGGGAGGATGAACCCCCTTTGCTCACCAAAAATCTGATTCAGAGGCTGAAAAGGACTGCAGATGCTGTTGGATTCTGACCTCCCTGCACTCAAAGTGGATTTTCTGGAGCTACAGAAGCCCAATTGGCGCGCTCTCAACGACGTTGGAAATTAGACATCCTGGGGTTTCCAGCAATATATGATAGTCCATACTTTGCCCAAGATTTGATGGCCCAAACCGGCGTTCAAAGTCACCATCAGAATTCCCAGCGTTAAATGCCGGAACTGGCACAAGAATGGGAGTTAAACGCCCAAACTGGCACAAAAGCTGGCGTTTAACTCCAAGAGAAGTCTCTACACGAAAATGCTTCAATGCTCAGCCCAATCACACACCAAGTGGGCCCGGAAGTGGATTTTTATGTCATTTACTCATCTCTGTAAACCCTAGGCTACTAGTTCTCTACAAATAGGACCTTTTGCTATTGTATTAGACATCTTGGTAGCTATCTTTGAGTAGTCTTATGCTATCTTAGATCATGGGGGCTGGCCTCTCAGCCATGCCTAGACCTTGTTCTTATGTATTTTCAACGGTGGAGTTTCTACACACCATAGATTAAGGTGTGGAGCTCTGCTGTACCTCGAGTATTAATGCAATTACTACTGTTCTTCTATTCAATTCAGCCTAGGAAGGTCTAAACCTTGTCTGTGGTATTCTGAGTAGGATTCAATGATTGAATGACTGTGACGTGCTTCAAACTCCTGAGGGCGGGGCGTTAGTGACAGACGCAAAAGAATCACTGGATTCTATTCCAACCTGATTGAGAACCGACAGATGATTAGCCGTGCCGTGACAGGGTGCATTGAATATTTTCACTGAGAGGATGGGAGGTAGCCACTGACAACGGTGAAACCTTACATACAACTTGCCATGGAAAGGAGTAAGAAGGATTAGATGAAGACAGTAGGAAAGCAGAGAGACGAAAGGGACCAAGCATCTCCATACGCTTGTCTGAAATTCCCACCAATGAATTGCATAAGTATCTCTATCTTTATCTTTATGTTTTATTCATCATTCATAACCATTTGAGTTTGCCTGACTAAGATTTACAAGGTGACCATAGCTTGCTTCATACCAACAATCTCTGTGGGATCGACCCTTACTCGCGTAAGGTTTATTACTTGGACGACCCAGTACACTTGCTGGTTAGTTGTGCGAAGTTGTGTTTATGCCATGGTATTGAACACCAAGTTTTTGGATTCATCACCGGGAATTATTTGAGTTGTGAAAAGAAGAGATCACAATTTCGTACACCAAAAGCCACTATCGGCATTCTCTTTCCAAAACTTCCAAAAAACCATGGAAAGTTAAAGATTCATTTTGGGAACATTCAAAATCACCCATCCAACAATGGAATTTTATAACAAAAGTTTCTCGAAAAAGTCCCAAGTCTTTAGGGAAGGTCAACTTATATCAATTCCTTAAAATTCATTGAAACTCTTAAAATCATAGATTCTCGGTTCAAGTAAATAAAACTAAATTTATTATGAAACCGACCATACAAAATCACAAGTTCCAGCCCGGTCCAAAAATCAACTCATTTGAAACAGACCGGTTCATTTGAATCAAACCACTTTCAGGTTTATTTTTGGAACCCATTTTTTAACTCTTCCAAAATGCCTCACACTTGATTACTCAATCAAAAGTCTAGATTCCTTTAAAATCACTAAAATCTCCTTTTTATATTGAAATCAATATTAGAGCATCATTCTTTCCTTCAGTGATTCAAACTGTACAAACAGTTCATTTCTAAATAAGCCAAACTCAACGCATAAAGTTCATTAAATAAATTAAGCTTGAAAACATAAATATTCTCTTAATAAATCAAATAATACAATTTCTCAAATTCAACCCCTTTTTAAATAACTTTACAAACAAGACTAGGATTTTGTAGAAATTTCGGCAGCACCTCCCCTACAACTTGGACTATTGCCACCCGGTTCGGGTCCCAACTAAACCATTTTCTCATTCCTTTTCAACAGCTCAAACCAGAAATCAATTCAACAGCAAGCTAAATCCAACAGTTGCCTCAGTGGCGTATCTCAAGAAAACCATTTCAAAATCAACTCAATATCAACCGATTTAACTCATTTCCAAATCTTTAAAGAATCGGTTCAGTAACAAATCATTTATCAAAACCAAATCAATTAAAGCAAACTAGGCTGAATTCAAAAGTGCATTTGACTTTTCAAGTCATCAAAATAATTAACTCAAATCAAATCAATCATCAACGGATTAAACTCAGATTTCGAATCTTTAAAGAATCAACTTCAACACATTACATTTCACAAAGCCGCACAACAATTTAGCCAAACAGACATCCACAATCATTCGAGACAATCAATATCACATAAGGCTTATACAATCACCAAATATACCATCTCACATCAATATCCATATGTAATAATTCCAATATATAAAATATGGTTTTCGGAAAGCGTCCCTACCTCAAAACGCAATTCCATGATCCAAACGCCTCATAAGTCCTTCTTCGCCTCAACTCGAAATCAAAGGCAGCTTCAAAGCACAGCCCCACACATTTTTGCAGCAGCATAAACAACTCTAAATTACAACAAGCAACCTCAGTTACTAAACTCTAAGGACATTAATACCGTAAGGGCTTTAGTACACATACGAGACACTAACGCAGGGCTTTTAAAACATAGCTACTTACCGAAATAACCAAATGAGGCAGCTGCGATTCCAGACCGACCTAGCAACAACTCCAGTAGTGGCCAGAGGCTCCAGTGGGTCAACTATAATAACCACGCAGCATCAAAACCTTTTCGAAGCTCAAAATGACCGAAACAACAAATTTAATAACCCTTACCGGCAGAGCGTTCTCCGGTGGCAAAGGCAGCCTCAGCTCCAACTACTCGCAATAGCAACAACAACTCTGGCCGTGACATGCCACAACTCGAATTCAGCCCTACGTTATTAAAACCTTAAGATTCCTACCCAAATATAATAAGGTGCAGATTTCAAGGGCTCCGGAATGTAACTCTTACCGCAACTAAGGAGAAGTGACTGAGCCAAGCGGCAGCATTCCTGGCGGTGGTTCCGGTGGCCACACGACTACTCCTGGCGACCAGAACAGCGGCAAGGCTTCCTCTTCCTCCAGTAGTAACAATGCAGAAGCTTCATCTAGGCACCGCAGAGCAGCAGATTGGCAGCTCTAACTAACTCCGGCGACCTTCTAGTGGCAGCGCCGAAGGCATCTGTGGTGGAAAACGGAGGCAACAGCGATGGCCTCTCGGCGGCAGTGACCGGCTTCAACGGGGCTCCTCTGTCGCGCTCTCACTCTCTCTCTCTGCCATGCCGACTCCAATCTCTCTCTCTTCGTACTCGCCGGCAGAGGCAAGATGGCGGTGACTCAGCAAGGATGAGCTCCTCTGGTTCGGTGACAGAGGCGCGGCTCAGGCTCCAAGGACCGGTTGGCAATGGTAGCGACGACACGGCTCAACAACCGTGTGGTGACGGCGCGAACAGATCCTTCTTCTCCCTTCGACTAGCAACGGCGGAGACGGTAGGACTCGTTGGGACGGCGGAGGGACGACGGCAATGCGGTGAGCTTCCTTTCGCCTCTCCCCAGCCGCATCTCAATCTCCCTCTCCTTCTCTGCCTCAGTTCCTTTCTTTCATGGTAATGGGAGGCCGTGCATGCTGCGATCTGTTGGGGAAAGGAAGGAAGATTTGCTGCTGTTGCTGAGTGTATTGGTTTGAGGAAAAGTGGAAGTGTTGCTGCTGCTGTTAGAAGAGAGGGGAAACATTGCTGTTGCGCATCAAATTGGAGAAAGGGGGAGAGTGTGTTGCTAATCGGGTAATCGGGTTAGGGTTTTAGGGTTTCATTTTGAAAATTAGGATTAAGGGCATTATGGTAATTTCACATAAAATTGGGAATAGTATAGTAATTGAAACCCAATGTAAATCCAACACTAATTGTATATGAAAAATACTATTTGCTCATCAATTTTACAAATTATTTTCAATAAAATGCCCAAATCTAAAAATTAGAAATAATATAATTAATTTCTCTGTTTTTCCAAAATAGCAACATTAATATTTAAAATATTAATTATTTAATCCAAATCATATAAAAATCTTTATTATTTTACAACTACCAACTTTATAATTTGAATATAGAAAATAATCCAAAAATTGTAAAATTGGATAATAATCTCAATTTATTTCAAATTCAATAAATCAAAACTTGCTTTAATTTTCTTTAATAGAGAAATTTCCGAAATTAAAGTTACAGAAACACTGAATTTGAAATTAGCTAATGATAGCCTTTTTTCAAAGGTCTTGAATCTTATATTTTAATTTTTTTTGGGACTATTTTTATCTTGGTTGGTTCTAATTGGCTGGACTACTAATTAATCTCCTAGACTTTCTCTGATTCTTAAATCCTCATTCAAAAAAACTATCTCTTAAATCAATGACATGATATGTTTCTATCTTTTTTTCTTTTTTTTTAAATGTTTAAAAAAATAATTATTTATTGGCCAATATCATCTAATTTATAAATTTTATTTTTAACTGGTATAAATATTTAAATGAATATCCGAAACTACACAATAAAAAAAGCTCAAACTTAAATGCTCCTTATTAAATAAGGAGGGTTGTACTTTGTGTTCATTAAATAAGTTTAGCTCTCGATTTATTATAGTTTATATTTATGAGTAATGACTCAAATGTATAATTTAAAATTTAAAATTTACGATTTTGAAGTAAAATTAGAGAATGAAAGGAGAGGTATTGCATCATCATTTTCATCTTTTTGGTAGCCTTTGTCTTTTTCATACATTGTCTAACTCTGGTTCCGTTATCATCTTCGTATTCTTTGTTCTCTTCCATCCTTTTCTGCATCATCGTTGTCTTTGTTTTCTCCATCGTCTTCTTCAATGTGAAAATACATTTTCTATATGGTCATTAAATTTAAAAATAGAAGATTGATGGCGGTGAAAATTGAAGGAGTTGGCTAAAACATAGTGTTTTGTATTGTTGTTGTCAAAGGTAATAGTGATTTTATAAGATAAATGGTGGTGTTATGGTGAAATTTAGTAATGATTTTGTTAGAAGTCATAAAAAGAGATGATAATATGTATTTAGAATTGAAGTCAGATATTAAAAACGTGTATAATAAAAAAATATGAGTAGAAAAAAGTTATTTTAAAAGAGAAAAATTAATTGAAATTTACTATAAAAAAAGTTAATTATTCTCTATACTTTTTCTAAAAAAATTTATTTATTGATTATATTTTATCATGATTTTTTCATTTTCATGCTAGAAATATATTCTTTGACATTTCCGATCAAAACAATATTTTTCCGTTTATTATTCCTTTTTTTAAATATACTATTTTTAGAAACCAACCCAAAGTTGTCCACATGTAGTAATAAAATTTTGGACTATAAAAAAAAGTTGAATCTGATTTTTTATCACTAATTCAAAATTATCCAACAACTAATTTTAGATAATAAAAACAAGATTACTATTAAAAAGTGGGAAAAAATTATAATATAAGAAGAAATTTTTGGTGTAACACAAAAATGAAGAGGCAGGGAGGCAAACTCATACCATGCACTATTTTGTCAACGCTATTGATAATTAGACTATTCTAAATAACAACTTCAAAACAATTATCGTATATACATGTAGTTTGGACAGGGAATACAAATTCATTCAGTTTTCTCTGTTCTCGTATTAAGTAGTTGTATTATAGTAGTTTATTTGGACCTTAGTTTTGTCTGAATGGCATAAATATAGTGCTTTTGTCAATGAGTATTAATTTGCATAGGATTATAGGCAGCCATAATGACCTGATGACTGATGATGCATGTAAACTGGTAAGAGCTTCCATGCCCCTCCTCCTAAGAATTCATTTATTTAGTGAAATTTTAAAATATTAAATTTTTAAATATATAATTAACAATAATTTAATAAATTTATTTAAATAAAAAAATTTATTATAAAAAATTACAATTTAAAATATAAAATTGTAAATATAAATAACAAAATAATTTTATAATAATTTAATTATTTTTATTATTTTATGTAAAAAAATTTGTTTATTAAGGTCTAAAAAATATTAAAATTAGTACTATTAAAAAATATTTTAAATTTAATATTATGAAAGAAAAATAAAAAAATTATATAAAAATTAATTTGATTAATTTTTAAAATTTTAGGGATGAAAATAATTTATGTATAGACTTTCAGGAACTATATTTTCATTATAAATAATTTTTTTTTTACATGTCAAGTGATACGTAACATACTAGTGTTATTGACTTGACACGTTAACCAATCATCTTGTGACATGTGACATTAACTTACCACGTTATCATCTAACTAATAAAATGACCAATTTGACTAACGTTTTATCTTTTAATGACTAATATGACTAAAAAAATCATTTAATGACTAATTTAAAGAATGAATAATATTTTAAAAATAAATTTAACTATTAACCCATAAATTATTGTTCAACTAAACTTTCAAAGCACTTCCACACAAAAAATACCATTCTAAAATTAAAATCAACCTCTTTCTTCTTCTTCTTTTCCTTCTATAATTTGTATTATTCTTCTTTCTCCTTCCACCTCCTTCTTTCTCCCTCATCCTTCATT